>NC_064758.1:21151012-21283512 GCF_011397635.1 Epinephelus fuscoguttatus | reverse complement strand
GAGAGAAAATACATAGAAAGGTGAAAGAAATAAACGTGGAAGGAAAAGAAAGGAGTAAACAAGGCAGACTTTCAGAGGTCATAGAGAAGTAGAGAGGACAGAAAAAAGATGGTTAAGACAGAACAAGAGACTGAGAGAGAGGGGAGAAAGGTGAGAGGCGCCTTTCCCCCTCAAGAAGGACAAAAGACGAAGCCAATAATAGAGAGGCCTTTTCAGAAGCAGAGGTTGCAGGACGCTCCATCTTTTCACCGGTTTCAATGCAGCGTAGAGAGGGAGAGGGAGAGAGGGAGGGAAACGGAGAGGAGGGCGTAAAAAAAGGGAGAGAAGAGAGGAGGGATGAGTGTTAATTAGAAGGTCCTTCAGCCCGTGGCCCCGGTCAAGACGCAGGGGCCGCCCCAGCTGTCGGAGCATGACACACTGGCATTGTGCATTCAGCCCTCATTATGTGTGTGGGTCTAGAGTTGTGTATGTGTGTGCACGTGTTTTTGTGTATATATATCATGTGTGTATGTGTGAGGCAGCAGGGGAAGGAAAGGCTGCAGTCCAGGGTACAGCAATGGCCAGCGGCGCTTGCTGCGGCGTGACAAGACTGATGAGGCACTGGGGCGACACGGGGGTCTCTGGAGCTCCGCTGATAAAAATACACCGCATACATTGGAGCGGCAGCGTGCGCACACACAAAGAAAGAGTTAAAGAGTTAAGACGTACTGTGAGAAATGGAAAATTAATAAAGATATTCTGTTAATGTAGGGAATCACACATGGTACATCCCTCCATGCTGAATGGGCTTTTTGTCTTTTTAAAGCAGTGAAATCCAAACTGATTGTTTTTTTCATGTGTCCACAGAGACCTGTCCCACCCTCCACCGCTACTGTCCCCTCCAACTGCCCCTCACATCGCCTTAGGACCTCACCTGCGGCCTCCTTTCCTGGGCATGCCCTCCGCTCTCTGCCAGGCCCCTGGTGAGTCATAAATCATGCTAAAGCTAATCAGATAAGCTAACATGCAGTAATGATGGGTATGCAGCTTAAATGTCACTTATGTATTTTCTTGCTGTGTCTATCACAGGTTATGGGTTCCTCCAACCAGCTCAAGCTGAGATCTTTGCCCGACAACAGGAGATGTTGAGGAAGCAGAATCTGGCCAGGTGTGTGTGTGTGTGTGTGCGTGATGTGTGTGTGATGTGACAGTTTCTAACAACAGTGTAATTAAGGCACCCAACTGTAACAGCTAAAAGTTAGAGCTATACTGTGCAGGAAACTTTCAAACTTGGCCCCTCCTCCTTTCACTGCTTGTAGACACACTACAAGCTACTATTGTAGGAACGTTCGATTTATTGTAATGGAAAAAAACCATCCTTAACAGGTAAGCTATGCTCACCGCCAACACCTACCTGTCCATCAGAAAACAGGCCAACTCTGCATTGTTATTCATCCCCATCCTCTCTTTCAGTGCTCGCCAGTGATAGTAAAAGTCAACCCAAGATTGACTCGTTTCTGAATGAACTCTGTCCTTCTCGTGGGACATAAGTGATGAGTTACTTCTGTATGAGTCTATACATTATGTTTTAAAATCCAGCATGCTACACCTTTAAGGTTTGAGTTGTGGGTTTATTGTAACACAGCTAAAGAGTAGCTTCAAGGTGGATAAGGTTTTGTTGGAGAGAGCAAACTTGTTTACACAGTCATATGTTTTTAGAATACTCCCACAAGCAAAGTTGTAAATGTGAAATACAGCAAAATGTTCAACCTTTGGCATGTATGTTAAAGTCCCTGTGTTTCACTGCCTTAGACTTGAGATGTCGGCAGAGCTGCTGAGACAGAAAGAGTTGGAAAGTCTCCACCAACGACAGCAGCAGCAGCAGCGTCTTCTGGGCTCCGACCCTCTGGGAGCTCTACCTCCTGGCCTGCCTCCCGACCATCCAGCCCTGCGAAGCCTCCATGACATCCCAGAGGGCCATCCGCTCCGTGAGGAACTGGCCCGCCGCTCAAATGCAATGCTGGTGCTACGCCATGGGGCTGCTACACCCCTCCTGACTCTGAACCACCACCAGCATCAACAACCAGGGCCACCCTCCACACCCAAAGACACCCAGGCACAGAGATCCACCGCCGGGCCAGATGCCGAATCCAGAAAGGCCCCCCGCAGGGCCCCTCAGACACAGCTCCATGCTGGGGATCACACAGGTGGAAGGGAGGGAGACAGGGAGGTGCAAGATGAGGAGATGAAGGACTCGGACAGTGAGACAGAGATGTGTGAGGAGAAGCAGGACAGTGTCGGTGCCAAGTCCAGCAGTAAACCCAGGGACAGGGAGCGAGACGGGGGTAAAGACACTGGCAGCAAGGGAGTGTGTGACATTGCCAAGGAGACCGGAGAGAGCTCTGGCCGGCTGAGCGCCCCTTGTAGCTCAGCAGGTACAGAGTCACCCAGTCGCCACCTCTTCACCCCTGGACTGGGCAAGGCTGATGTCAAGTACCACCTGCCACCTGGGTTCATGCCACCGCTGCCTGCTCTTCACGCCCAGTCACTGCCCTTTGGATTCCCCTACGCCAACCCCTACTTTCACACGGGTGAGAGACTCAGTCATACACACAAACACACATTAACACACACACACACACACACAGTCGACATGTGAAACCCATTAGCGGCACTCTTTGTGTGCATGTCTCCAGTGTGGAGACCTCTCCCTGTTAGGGGCCCTGCCTCTGACCCCGGTGTAACCTTTGTGCACACCGCCGGCAGCACAGCCACGTGGGCAGAGAGGAGGGAGGAGGGCGTTGTTTGTCCACATACACAAGACAACTACGATGACCCGACTTCATCCTATCATTGTTCAAATCCCCACCATGACCAACTTAAAGGGGGAAACTTTGGTATTTTTTAAATGTGGACCCAATTTTCACGTTTGTGTGTCAAAGTGACTAATGGGAACAACAATTTCTGAAATTGGTCTGGTATTGAGCAAGAGGGTTGCAGCCCACAGTGGCAAAAGCCATATATATATATATATATATATATATATATATATAACCCTCCGCTCAGAATAGTATTTTAAGTGTCTGAAAATAAAACTCACAAAATCTGTTTTGATTCGTGCTCCCACTGTTCTAACAATAACCAACCCTGATTTGGAAGCCGATCAGAGCTGAAGCCGATTAATACCCGTGACGACTGCAGTCATTTCACCCAGGAGTGAATGATAGTAACCTTTGTTTCCCTTTAAATAACCCTCTTACAACAGAACTTAAAAATCTAGTCAGTAGAGCAGAACCATTTGTTAATTTAACCAGAAATCTTAAAGTTATTCCAAAACAATTTGATTATAGTTTAAGTGATTAATAAATCACAAGTACCAAACATTCACTGGCTCCACAGATTAAACTGATAATGAAAATAACCACCACTACCTAGACGACTGACCCAATTTCACCTGTCTCATTCATCTCTTAAATGAAAGGATTTCTTCCTAAATCGATCACCACTAGACTTGATATAAATATTTTGAGATGCATGTTAGAAAAATGTTGGCAGTAAAAAAAGTGTCTCCAAGCTTGCAATTTTCAGGTTTTGCATCCCTATAAAATGGCAGAAAGATCTTCAGTCTTAATAGCAACTCTGTAGCCAGTGTTTATATTGACACATCATTTTCACCCACTGCTGCTCTTTCAGGCTCTGTGGGAGGTCTTTTCATGGATGGGGAGGACTCAGCCACAGCAAACCCTGTGGAGGACATCAGCAAGTGGAGTGTGGAGGACGTGTGCGGTTTCATAAGCAGCCTGGCCGGATGTGCTGAATACACACAGGTGAGGACGTAGGGAGAGGGAGGACAGAGAGAGAGAGAGAGAGAGAGAGAGAGAGAGAGGAGGGGATGGAGGCCAGGGGCAGGCTTACTGCTTATCACAGAAGAAGAATAGTGACCAAGATATATTAGTGTATCTGTACTTCAATGGGATCTCAGTATGTTTAGGTAGAAATACTAAAGCCTATATAGCACAGATTTTTCCAAGTATACTGTGAATGTGTGTGGATGCATGAATGGTCATGTTCACAATGGCAGCCATATTTGTGGGCTTTGTGTGAATGATGGTGAGTGAGCAGTGCATGTTCACCTGTAGCCTGTGTGTGTGAATGACGTGTGCAATTGTGTGTATAGCAATGTATTGTTCCAAAATGAAATATATACAGAATTTGAGGAGAGTAACCCAATCCTACCTTTATTTGTATCCATCTCAACAAAAAAGGCCAAAGAACAGATTGAGATTTGTTTTCCAGTGTCGTCAAACAATACTCACATGATTTCAATGTAACAGATTCTTTTCTCCATGCAAAAATGATTTGTACAGTTCAGCTGAAGCTAATGTGAGCCCTCAGCTGCCTGAGTCACCCTTATCAAGTGGGTGTCTGCTTTAAAATCCTTCCTCTTAGTATGAAATTCCCTCTTATTAGCCTCAGATGAACTTTAGACATGCATGGAGCACAGCTGTGGAATCTGTCCCTCTCATCTCTAACACTGACGTCACACTAGTAACAGATTTCTTCATGGCCAGTATTGACAGGAGGAATAATTCCAGTGACCAGTAACACTCTCAAGAGAGACTGAACCTGTCGTTGAATACATAACTTACTGTTTAACAGAATGCTTCACCCACAAAATGATCAATTAGTCTATCGGTCACTCACTCTGTGTTACGTTGAATTTGTGAAGAAAACTTTGTTTATTCTCACATGCTTCCACGGTGAACAAAGAATCCAAAAACAGGGAAAATTCTTGTTGAATTGGAGTACAAACGGTTTGCACTTACGCAAAACTTGAGTTTACCAAGTCTGACACAACTTGTAATCCATGTCTCATTTTTCCAGTTGTATCCTCAGTACTTCAAACACATTTATTTTTGCTAAAACCTTAAGGCTTCTTTATAGCTGTCCGTATGGTTTGTGCCAAGTCTACGCCATAGCCTACACAAGGGGCTTATGCCTGTGACCTTTTATACTTGTATGCGTTGTGTCTATGTCGTTCTGCACTTATATCTCCAAAATGCTTGCTGGTGATGGGATTTCTATGCCACTGTGATGTTTCTGTGAAGTGCAGTTTGATTTATTCAACTAACACACCTAAAACACACACATAACATGGCTTAAAAGCGACAACATTCAAAATATGTACAAAATGTGGCTTTATTTTAACTACACTAGACAATTTTCCCCACATATACAGTATGCTTACATTATTAGTATAAGGCTATGACATCTAGGACTTCCTCTGCTCATATGAAACCAGGATAAATCAGACACACGATGAAAAAAGCTGTTTTGTGGGGGTTTATAATCTTCACATTTTGTTTTTTATCTGTGAAATAAATGTACATAAAAGCTTCTTTTCTACTGAGGCTAAAGATTTTCAGTTTACAAAAATAAACAGGTGGTTTGTGTCACCAAGAAGTGTAGTTACATTTCTTGGGAGGTGCACGTCAGGCTACAGCGTAGGCAATGCGTCTATGCAGAGAAAACGCTACGGTGTTGGTTAAACGCAAAGTATAAACCTCATTTTATTGTTTAAAACACCTATACACGCGAGTATACACACAGCTGGGCGAGTGCGTGCGTTTGAACTCTGCCTGAGCTTTCCATTAAGCAGAGTTAAAACCCAGGTGTGTTACTCATGTGAGAGACCTATTTTGCAGAAGTGTTATAAATAGCAAGGTTTTAGTGAAAACACGTGTCTGGGAAGTACTGAGTGTATGACTGGATAAAAGAGACTTGGATTATACTACACGAGATGAGTATGAGTTTGTGAACAGATGTTTTGATATAGTTCTGCTGTTGTTAAATGCAGCCCTCCTTTACTCGAATTCATTAAGAATGTTGTCTGTTTTTGGATTCTTTGTTCACTGTGGAGGCATGCGAAAAGAAAATCCGTTTCCTTCATGAATTCAATGTAACACAGGGTGAGTGACTGATAAACAAAATGTCATTTTGTGGGTGAAATGTTCCTTTAAGACTGAATTTGACAACATTTTCTCCACAACTACATCCCCTATATTGTAAAAATGTTGAATGATAATCTTTAGCTATTTCTTCTCCTCTCTAAATGGGTATGTAACATTTCGGAACAGAGTCACTGTTTTGTAGGTTGTGTGAGTGAATGTGTAGGTTTGTGTGTCGAGTGTGTGTTTATGTTGGGGCTGTGGCTGAAGCGGCTGTGTCTCTGCCAGGTGTTTCGGGAGCAGGCCATCGATGGAGAGACATTACCGCTGCTCACTGAGGAGCACCTGCTCAACACCATGGGACTAAAGCTGGGGCCAGCGCTCAAGATCCGCTCACAGGTACACACACCCCAGACCTGCGTGTGTGTTTGTGTGTGATCGAGTGGACTCGCGCATGTCTGAATGTGTGTTTCTGTCCGTAGGCCCGAGACAAACTGCTAGCGTAGCATAGATGATTCCCTCAAAGTAGCCAGCCCCACAGACTGCAGCCTCTCCTACTCTCTCTCCGTTTGAGATACAGCATTAGTCCATCATACAAAACTCAACAGGCTGTACTGACAGTCATATGGTCTCCTCTCATCTCCTCAGGTGGCGCGGCGTGTTGGCAGGCTGTTCTACATGACTGGATTCCCGCTGGCGTTCCCGTTTCCGCCTTCTGCTGCACTGCGCCCCCCAGAACGCGATCGGGACCCCCTGACCACGCCATCTGACACCCCTCTGCCTCTCTCTCTGTCCCTGCCCCACAGACCCACCTCCACCAGCAGCAGCTCCTCTCCGTACAGCGGACCCACCCCTGGGTGCTCCTCTCCCAAGCAAGAAAATGGTAACGGCTCCACGGTGGTGGGAAGATACGAGGCCAAAACTCCTTCGTAGGAGAGGACGGGCAGGGGTGAGGAGGGCAGACCTGCCTCAGACTAACATGACTCAGAGAGACTGACTCCCCCACCTTGGGACCTTTACGCAGAAATTTAGGGGAAAATATTGAACTGGAATAAAAGACAACTGGACCGTAACTGACAAACCAATTGGCTTCTGAGTTCATCTGCAGCGGCCATAGCCGAGCAGAGTCCAAACAAACTGGGTTGGAAGGGAGACACGTGAAGCAACAGAGGAACAGAGAAAGAGAAAAAAGAGGAAAAGGAGACAGCTGGTCACAGACAGCCTGCCAAAAAAGGAGCGAAGCCCTGCCACAAATGCGACATTCTTGCAAGTCAGACAGTCAGACGCTAGCGGAAACTCTTCCTTCCTTCCTGGGCTGGAGGAAGCTCTGTTCACTCACTTTCTTTCTCTTGTCTCCGTCTCTCTGACTGCTCTCACCACAAGCCCTGCAGAACCCAGGAATTAAAAAGAGACGCCTCTCTCCCCCCTTCCTCCCCCGCCTGTTTCCCGAGGCCAAACAGCAGCGTGGAGCAGTCTTTTTAGAGGCTGGAGTTGAAGCATATGCTGAGCAGCACCAGATCTGACCCACTCCCTCTTATCACTGCAACTATGCATTCCACTGTCCCGATACCAAAGATGACCGGATGTGTGGAATTCAAACTGTGTTTCACAATGTGTCTGCTTCTTTTTGCATTAATGGTCTCAGAGAAAGACTGGTCCAACAGGGAAATGCTAGGCTAGTGCCTCACATGATGGGACTGTGTTTGAGGTGACAAAGGTTGCGCTGTCATTACCTGACATACAAACGCTTATAAGTGATGGTGAAATGGAGAAGCCTCGATGGTGGCTTTGATGTATGCGGCTTACGTCATTGTATGCTCGTGTTGACTACTGTGGGAGGTAGGAAAAACATGCAAAATTGTACAGAATCATGCTTAAGATGAAAATATCCTGAAGGTTACATACGTGGTACTTTTACTTTTTGTTAAATGTAGTTGCACGAATAAGGTTTTCTTTACTGAAGAAAAATGTGACTTGCTGAACTTTGGTGGTACTTTTGTTCATACTCTTTTGTTCTGCCATTTTTTAAAAAGTGTAATATTAAAAAACGCTCCAATCTTGAATGCTACTTCAGCATATAAATATGAGGAAAAAAATATTTATAGGACTTTTGATGTAGTAGATAAAGCAGATTATGATATGTATTATAATTAGCCCTTGAGATGGATTCCAAAGATACTTTTACTTTGTTTTCTCTTGGTTGCAGGGAAAAGAAAGGCACAAAGCTCTTAATGCAAATGTTTTGAATTTGTTATGGATTTTTTTTTTTAACTACGCAAGCAATGAATTAAAAATGGTCTCTAGATTTCCCTTCAAAAGTTTTGTCTTCATCCTATTTTTCTATTCACCACACAGGTGAAATAAATCCTAAAGAAATCCCTCTGCTTTCTCTTTGCTCTCATGTTTGTGTGCCTGCGTCAGACAACGTATATGCGCCTTTTCCTCCTCAGGTGTTTGTGGTTCTGCTGGTAAAACGAGCAGGAGGGAGTATGCGGTCTCCTGATGTGTGTGTGTGAAGGGGAGATGGCCCATGGGGGGGGCACAGTTCAGGTCAACACCAGCTGTCAGAGTGTGAGGTTCAGCCGCAGGCCAAGGCCTCCCCTGCCTGTGGGGGATAAACCTGACCCTCCTCTTCCACCCACACACATACAGGACCAGAACCAGGAACTCGCACTTACCTTCCTCCTTCAAAGAGTTAACACTGAAGCAGAACGCTCTACAGACTCTACTGGGACTTCCCCTCGCTTTAGGCTGGGCCTCTGCACCACATGGTTCTGCGTTCACTGAAAACGACTACAGAGGGAAAGTGACGACACAAAAATGTTTCTCAAATCTTCATTGTGGCGTTTAAATCCATGTCAAACAATCCCTCTGCCCTGTATTGTAGCACCAGTGAATGCAAGCAATAGTGGTTCACCCAACAGAGGCCAGTATCACCCCGAGTTTAGTGGTGAACGCTGGCGAAAAGGTGCAGTGAAGTCGAGAAAGAAAAGGGGGATAAGTTGGAGTAGCGAAGCCGTGTCTGAGCATGTGAATACACAGACAGAGAAGACAGTGGTCTGGGCGGGGGGTGGGTGAGGAGTTGGCACAGAAACAGACCAGCCTGTGTTGCTGCTCTACCACCTGGGCAGAGAGTCTTGGCACACCATCAGACGCCACCCTGCCAGCCTGGCACAGCACTGCTGCCTCAGGGCTCAACACCCGCCTCTCTGTACCCCTCCTCTTGGCCGGCCCATCCTGGCTCGGCCCGGCTCATAGCTCTCTCCAAATAGCCCGTCCTCACAAAGCCTGAGGGTGCCTACAGGTGTGTACATGTATGGAGGACACAAATGACTTGTTTCAGGTGCACTTGTGCATCACCATGCACGTACACACTTCTATTAATTAGCATCTTCTAAAAAAAGAAAGAAAAAAAAATCAAGGAAAACAATCTGAATTGTTGAATTTTTTTTAACAATTTTCACTGCTTAATTACATCATGAACATGTTCGTACTGTACAGCTGAAGTCATACAAAATTCAAAAGCAAAGAAAAAAGCAAAAAGTCAAATATTATTCGAAATATATAGATATAAAATATATATCTAAATGTAGACGGTTGATAAGCTGGAGAGCAAAGACGTCTCTCAGGTGAGCTCGAGTGTGTGCATCCATGAACCTCAGTCATCATCAGACAGCTCCAGGTCTTCCACCACATCCTCGTCTCCTTCTGCCAGCTGTATCAGAGCAGAGGAGGACAGCGGCTGAGGAGCCTTGGAGGCCTTTCCATCTCCTTCCTCATCATCATCATCCTCATCTAGAAAACAGACAGGAAGCACTTTAACTTCACATTCAGCCAAATGGCAACACATGAAGCCCAGCAGGTATCAAGAGGCAAATATTTTATTTGATTTAAGGACATTATGAAGGCTTATCTTAATGTTTATATACCATCCTCAGGAGTTACAGCTGTTGACAAATACATTAACACTCATATCTCCTAAATACTACATTATATTGCATTATAAACATTTATTAAAGTATATACTGCTTATAAATGCAAAAGTTTTAAGTGAAATGTTACAGAATCACTGAATTTATTTCCTCAAATAAATAACATTAGTTTACCACAGTTATTCTACGTTACATTTCCCCTCAACACACTTTTGTTCATACAATTTTGATGCTACACTGGTTAACTGAATGGTTATTAAGACTTTTGGACAGATCTATGTGGATGTGCTTTCATGTTTTGGCAGTGAAACACAAGTTGTGTTTTATTGGACATGTCTTACTTTACACAAGATAGCAGATGGTTTCTGTTCTGTTAACTTGTACATAAATTATTAATTTGAGGGACTGATTTCAGTAATTGGATGGTAGGAATTTCTGTTCAAGGGTTATTCATTTTAAAGGTACGATTTCCTAATTTCAATTAAAAAAGGTAGGGCTGCAGCTGGGGATTTCATCTCAGTTTCATAAATGGTTCATCTGTTTATTTTTTTTTTAACTAAATCTATAAAATATCAAATTGCTTGTCCTGTCTGACACACAGTCAAAAACACAAAGATATTCAGTTTACAACAATGTAACACTATGAAAAGCAGCAAATCTTCAGATTAGAGTAGATGAAATCAGAGAATATTTAACAGTTTGTGCTTCATTTTTGAGTTAATTTTTTGCTGGGAAAAAAAAAAATTCATTTATTGATAAAATAGTTGCATAGGAATTTCTTGTTGACTGATGAATCGATTAATTATTTAATCTTTGCAGCTCTACAAAAATCAAGACTCCAGACCAATTTTTTCTGCTCGTAGCACTCGTGCTCCCAAATAATTGTTTTAGAAGCACCAGCACAAAATTTAGGAGCGCCACTTAAATTGACATGCTACACAACCAGGGGTGAGAATCACCCAAAGTCCCACCGTATGACATTATCACGATACAATATTATTGGGTATTGTGATAACACATATTGTGATTTCTTACCTTTTTCAAATGCAAACTAAGTCCCCAAAGGAAAACTTTGTTAACATCTGTTTTATCTAATAAGATAATGGTTCCAGTCTGTTCATTTCACGTTATTTTTATTTTTATTTTTATTTTTTTTTTTTGAGGCAAAATTGTATCTGGTGGACTGAAAAATCTGTTGATTTTATTATTCTAGTTGACTTCCAAAAGTTGAATTTGTATTGCCAATAACACTTATTTAAATAATAAAAATACATAAATATTAAAATATATATGTATAATAAAATAAATAAATAAAATAAAAATGATAGCATAGCGGCACGCTAAAAATATTGCAGTACTATGATGTATCGATTATGCAACACATTCACATTTTTCTCCATCTTACCTGTATTAATGATAAATGCTTTTTGTAAGAAATATTACAATTGGGGCGCCGGTGGCTTAGTGGTAGAGCAGGTGCCCCATGTATAAGGCTGTTGGCAGCGGCACTTGTCTGTCCTATCCATTAAAGGCTAAAAAGCCCCCTCAAAAAAATCGTAAAAAAAAAAAAAAAAGAAAAAAAAAAAAAGAAATATTACAATTTACAGAAATAGTGTAGAAATAACAATATGCTGTTGTATTTTAAAGGAAAAAGCGAGACTTTTTGTTACTTAGCTCTGATTTTGTGTTTACAGTGAACATAGCTGAATGTATCAATGTTTACACCTCAAGTATTTATGACTCTAGCTACTTTAAGGTGCACAAATGTGAGACTTTACTTTTTGGCAATTTTCAAAATTGATACAGTAAAAATGTTTAATTTTGAGACTGCAGGAAGTCAGATTTTTCCTTGATTGAAATTTAATCACATTTAAATTTCCCTCACAATTCATTATGAATCTGTTGTTTATTTTGGTCAAAGGTGACATATTATATACTTCCTATGAAAATAATTAAATTCATCTTATTTCCATGTATGTATTTTATATATACTTTGTGTTAACACCTTATTTTAAAAAGTGGACACTGTCACACATCCTGGGCTGCATTTACAATAAAGGGCAGAATACAGAGGGCGCTCCGATTTTAGTGGTGGCTGGTTTGACCACGGAGATGCGAGTGATGACTAGCCTGATGCAGAAACATCAGACGCTGCCTCTGGACAACTGGAGAAGCGCAGGAGGCCAGGATTTGATCCAGCTTGGCTGACGTAGAAAAAGACTGTGGTCAAACTAGCCGTCACTCACATCTCCACGGTCAAACCAACCGCGACAGTTGTAGACAGACTCGGGCAGAGCTGAGTGAAGACTTGGCGATGGGGGCAGATGTAGTAACATCGCTCGTGAAGCAATACACACATCAAATCTCACTCTGGTGTTGTTAACATGACATATGATGATTAGGATTATGATACCAATACCTTAAAGTGAAACCGATTCCGATAAAGTACTTCATTCGATACCCATCATGTGAATGGAGTAGTGTGTAGTGTGGTCATACATTTAAACGTCTTGGTGGCATCTCGGCACGCTGAACCGCCAACTCCATCAAATGCAGTGCGCTCAACTTCATCACACCACAGACTGTATGGATTGTGGCTGCTGCTGGAGTGTGAGCTCAGCCCAACAGTTACAGTACAGTAACAGTTAACAATGGTTGGTGAGAGTCAGCCCAGCAACACACACACAGTGACAGGACTATAGGATAACATCACACAGCTGACGTTTAAACAGCTCAGTGTCGGATGTTAGCATCTGATGCTGTGTTAGCTCGTGCTAACCAGGCAGACGTCGAGGAGAGCGGCTCTAGAGACAGCAGCAACAGAAAGTTTACTGATCCGGCTGGAAGTTCTGGGATCTGACCCCAAGCGCAAAAAGGATCGAATGCAGGTATAATTTGACAGGAGCTGTTTCAATACTACTTGGTAGTGGGTTATAACGGGTGATATCTTTAAGTTTTCGAGTTCTGATACCCCGGGGAAAACCAGGGGGAATATTTACAAGTCGCTCCGAAGTTCCTAACTATAAAATTGAGTAGCACTGTCTCCAAAAATAGCAAATTGCGACTAAATGCAGTCTGGAGCCCTGAAAACTATCTAAACTTTTACCCCTAATACCTGCCAGCCTCCATAGTGATGGATGTGTATATAAATGCAGTGGTGATATTGTAAGGTGATACAGTCTCCTCTGAATACTAAATGAATAGACACACTGCAAACAGCACCTCTGTTAGTGCTACCAGTACACTTCCTTTGAGACACTGATGTTGTACCAACCTGAGTCTAGGCCTTCCATCCCCTCGTCATCGCTCATGTCAGACAAATCCTCAAGATCATCATCATCCTCATCATCATCTGACCCACGGCGGCCCTTTTTCCCTGCAGGAAGACAGAGAAAATCATCACACTGAATTTTGTCTTGTTACTTTCTTCACACATTCCTAACTTTGTGTTGGTGCATCGCTGACGTCTGAGGACTTTGGAGACACCTATATGTGGGCCAGGCATCAGAGGCAGCTGGAAGTGTCTATTTCCTCCTGAGATGGAACTGAGAGTCGATTACAGACGCCGCTGCTGCTGCACAAACACCCATGACAGTTTACTACCGGCAATTTCAGACATCTTATGCTCACGGCCTAAATATAGCAAATGGAGATAGCAGGCAGGTTCCACGGCTACGAGGATGATGGGAGAGTGTGTGCTGGTGTGTGCGTTTGTGTGCACCGGAGAGAAGTTGGGAGTTTGTCTACATTTGTGTTGTGGTATACTCAGGGTACAGCGTGTGTGTGTGTGTGTGTGTGTGTGTTGTCTCGCCAAAGGGACAACTGGAGTCCACAGGCTTTGAAGTTGAGGTGTGATGAGAGGCTGGGGGCGTGGAGGAGAGAGAAGCAAAACAGAGCTACTTCCTCTGTCTGCTACACTGTGAACACACACACATGCAGTTATACAACAAGTGCGCACGCACACAGATAAACAATGTCTATTAAAACATCAGGTACTTCCCTTCCAATCTAAATTTAAGATGACAAACATACTCTCACTCTCTCCCACCCTCTGCTGCTCACATGGTGCCAGCAGACTTCAGCAATACCTCAGAGGTTGCCCCCAAATGACCTGAAAGACTTTATTCGCGCGCGCGCACACACACACACACACACACACACACACACACACACACACACACACACACACTCAGAAATCTAAATTATCAGCCCCCTCCTCTCAAACTCCCCCTCTTTCCGGGAGTGTGTGAGACCACAAAGAGCTTTGGTGAGCTGCCCAAAAGCTTTTGGCTCTTCAAGACTGGACGACAAGGTGGTGGGTGTGCGCTTGTGTGCTATCACAGAGATGTGTGTGTGTCTCTGTGTGTGCACGTGTTGCGAGGACATGCGGGGGCAGCTGGTTGAAGCCCACAGAGCCAGAAAGAGAGAGCGAGAATGAAAGAGGGAGCGAGGAGTGGGAGCGGCCACCTCTGGCTGTTCCACTGGGCTGGTTTGAATTAGGAACCCCCGCTGGGATCCAAGCCTGTACTTCCTGTCGGGGGTTTCAGCTCGTGTGTGTGCGCATGAGGGTTGGGAGGGGTGGAGGAAAGATGGTCGAAAAGAGGAGGGGAGGGGTGGACAGAGAGTGAGAGGCGGAGGCCCGCCGCTTGCCGGCAGCTGCCCATCCGTTTGTGGGGACTCTCCCTACAATGAAGTCCAGATGCATTAAAAAAAAAAAATCCCCCTGCCGCCTACTCCTTTCCTCTGTGACCTTGCGGAGGGCTTTATTCTGTTTGGAGCGTGTCCGAGTGTAAAGCTGTAAAGGCGAGGGTGCAGCTGCCTGCGACCTGTGGGCGACCCCGACAGGACGAGACACACTGGGGCTAAAGGAGGATCAGGCTGACGGCTCCTCTGTGCTGCGTGATAAGCAGAGATTTTCACTACAGTTTGATTTGAGTTCAGTTCCTCAGAAACTGCCTCTGTAGATGTTTTAATAACTCAGAGCGTTGCCTAAACTGTTTTCAGGTGATCTGCTTCTTATAGTCAAATCTTAAAGATAGTGGCTGTTGCAGAAACAGAGATAACAGCCCAGAAACAGACTCAACTGTCATCACCTCTTTAACTTTGCACCGCAGAACACCAGGCTTTAACAAAACACAGCCCCCTAGAGGCCGAGCCATCATAGTTTCCTGAACTCCTTAGCAGGCCAATTTCAACGTGTGAGTGAGTGTGTGCAAGAGTCAGCTTGCCTTTGATTTTGAGTCCTCCGTCATCTTCGTCTGATTCGCTGTCAGACTGAAACAGATCCTTGAACTCCTTCTTGTCCTCCGCCTTCTTCTCCTGAATCTTCTTACGTTTGATCTCAGGGAGGTCCAGATCCTCCATCTTTACAGAACACAAACAGCAGAGTGAGAACATAAACCTGCCTTTAGTGCGTTAATGATGATCATCATCATAACATAATTGTTCTGCCAGTAAAATGTTCCCCTGTATAGCATGACTGTTTCATGATTTATGTAAGAGAGCAACTGTTGTGGGTAACAGCGACATTCATAAAGACAAAGCCAGAAGTGATTCACGATGACTGAGTGGGATGAGGCAAATGTTGGTGTGTGTTTTTGGTCGGATGGTTACCCTGTCTTTGCCAGAGATCTCCAGCTGGATCTCCTTCTCCCTCAGCTTCTTCCACTGGCTGTAGTACCTGCTGAGGGGAGTCCCCTCCTCCTTGACCTGCTTCTCCCAGGCCGCCTGACAGAGGACAAAGTGATTAAAATGTTGTTGAAGAATGAGCTTCTCCAATATCTCAAGTTGTAATCATTTTCGCAGAATCTATAAAGAGAAGCCTTTCAGATTATCGCTACTTAATACACACACAAAAACTGCGATTAGTTTGACAGATATTGAGATATGCGTTGCAATTTCACTAGTAATGGCAATTTTTGCATTTTGTTTTCACTGAAAAAAAAAGATGATGTGATTTTGCTGGGGTCTGTACCAAGCAAGCTTGTTACCTGTTACATCTGGAGTATGATTTGTAGGCTGGGACATCTCTGTAGCACCACAATAATTAATCTATGATGCAATTATGATTTTACCTTTATCAAAAACTGCAGCTTCTGTGATTTGGATATTTCACTTGGCTATACTGCTATTATGATAATCTTTTGATTAATTGTACAGCCCTATTTCAGAGTTGAGCTGCAGCGATTATTAGATTAGTTTTCATTATTCACTGCCAACTAATTTGATACTCAATTAATTTGTTTGAGTAATTTTTAAGACAAAAAAGTTGAAATTCTCTGATTCTAGCTTCTTAAAAGGTGAATATTTTCTGGTTTCTTTGCTCCTCTATGACAGAAAACTGTCTATCTTTGGGTTATGGACAAAACTAGACATTTTAGGACGTCTTACTGGGCTTTGGGAAACACTGATCAACATTTTTCACCATTTTCTGGCATTTTTTAGACCAAACAACCAAGAAAATAAATCGACAGCTTAACTGACAGTGAAAATAATCGTTAGTAGCAGCCCTACTTTGAGCAGATTTATCCAGGCTCTAAAACAATCTCACTACATGTGACTTTCCACTGCAACTTTACATCAATTGACCAGGAGAAAGAGATGGACAGACAAGACAGCGTGAGGAGTCAGAAGATGTGGAAAAGACGGATTGAAGGTGCCTGAGAGGGGAGACCAGCAGATCTTCTCCAGCCCTAAAGGTCTTTGTGGATGATATTGATTAGACCCAATCACATTATCTGACCAACAAATCCAATAGAGCGAACAGACCGCAGCCTCCTGCGCCTGCTAGCTTAACACATTTACCACAATTTGCCATGCTGCTATTAAGATGTGTGACATGTGGACACACACACACACACACACACACACACACACAAAGACAGGATAACAAAATGAAAGTAGAGAAGCTACTTCTGAATTCAGCCTCGACTCAAACAAACAAAATGTTTCCATATACAGGCAGCAGAGAAAGACAAGAGACATCAGAGTGCGACCTGGATGGAGGCAGGGCATCATTAATTAGGCTAGCTCTCAGTTTGGGTGACATGTCAGCGGGGGGCTGGTGGCCGGAGGGGGGCCATGGCCTTTTCCACAGCAGCAGCAAGGCTGTCCCCTCTCCTTCGCCTGCGGTGACACCTACCGCTGCCACGATGCCAGGGAGTGGATGCCATGGCGACAGCCTCCACTGAGCAGAGAGCCGTGGCGACAGGAGCTGGCGCTGCCGCGGTGCCGTGCTGTCTGTCTGTTGTACTTTGTTAAAACGCACACACACTTCCATGTGTGTACGCACACACATTTTTTCATCATCTAAATTACACAAAGACCATCCTCTTTAATTTCATCCTTAAACGCTCTTAAATATTAATCAGCATTACATGTCAAGACTGAGCAGCAGCGAAGCCACATAAAAGCATGTTTGTGTGGACAGGTAGCATACAGAGTGAGCGAGTCAACACAGAACACACACTAATGGCTGCTCATTAAGGCAGAGAGAGGCGCCTCTGGTTCAAAAGCCCATAAGAGCTTCCAATAACCACAGGGTCATTCTTAACCAGGCTCAGAGTTTATACAGGGAAGTGGCCTCCATTATCAGTCGCTGACTGCAGGGCTTGACAGTCAGGACTGTTGGATGGCCTACAGACTCAGGATCAGCTGGACAAGAGCCCAACAGTGAAGTTTCTGGTGAAAACTTTGCCGCGCAACTGGAAAACACTGCTCTCCCTTTGATGCTTCTTGAGAACATTCAGATAAGACACCACCTACGAGTCAGTGCTGAGTGAGGCCGAGAAGCGAAGTAGTGTGAAGCAGACATGACTAATCTAAACAATAAAAATAACAACATTTACATCACGTCCCACTGTTGTGGAAACAACTGTTATATTTAGATAAACACTGAGTCAAACTTGAACTGATTATTAAAGATTTCTGAGTCAAGTGGATTGAACTGGCTGATTGGTGTCAATTATTGTGAACATCAATCAAACCCACTGCAGCCGCTGACACCATCTCACTGAAGCTGGCAAAGTGACAACACACAACTCCTCATTAGGTCTGATTTATGGATTTGTAAGAAGGATTAATGGATGGATTTCCCAGCCTTATTTATTTTCAAGCTGAGTTTGGTTGACCGTCTTATAATTATAGTTACAATATTACATTACAATATTATATTTAGCCATATCACCCAGCCCTATTTCAACTTAATGAAACTCTTTTTTTTTTACCTCTTTAACTAAAATGCAATAAAAATAAATAGATCTGTCACATTAGCAAATGTGTCGTGCTCACCTGATGAACAACAGACACACCAAACCAACATAAAAACAGCTAGTGGTGACAAGGGCTGGCTGTTGCATCACCTCATCTCCGCATTCACAAGAATAAGACAACCGAGGTCACAGTGACCTTTGACTACCAAAATCTAATCACTTCATCCCTGAGACGAAGCGAACGTTTGTGGCAAATTTGAGGGGGAAAAATAAATAAATAAATAAATCCCTCATGGTGTTCATGAGCTATCACATTCACAAGAATAAGACAAACAAGGTCACAGTGACCTCTGACCACCAAAATCTAATAGGTTCACCATTGAGTCCAGGTGGATGCTAGTGCCAAATTTGAAGAAATTCCCATGAGGCATTCTTGAGATGCCGCTTTCATGAGAATAGGACGGACAACCTGAAAACATAATGACTCAGGCCACAGCTATCCCCGGTGCAAAGGCATAAAAACCCGACTGGGGCCCACTAGGCCATGAATACCGCTGGCACAAGTGGTGAAAGATGCTCGCCAACAGCCCATCACCGACCATCAGCTTGTTGTATCAGGGCCTTTAAAGTACAGTTGTACCGATACCAAATCGGAAATGCCTTCGATACTGCCTAAAATGCAGTATCGGGTATCGGCGAGTAGACTTAGACTTAGAGTACAGCCTATGACCAATCCGATACCACATAATGCCTCACGTCATTACACATACGCACGCTACAGGAAAACGAAACGGAGCGGAGTTTAAAAAGCATTCTACTGTAGCCTTTAAAATGTCTTTTTTACCAAATTGTGTGGCTGCTCTTTGACCTGTGTCTTGATCTGTGTCAACACTGGATAATAATAATAATTAAAAAAAGTGTTATGGCATTCATTCTACTATTATGTATTTATTTCTTAATACTTTAGAGTTTTAGGAGTTGAGACATACAACAATTCATATCCCATCCATTTTTATTTTACGTGCTGGTATCGGAACGGTACTCGGTATCCGCAGATACCTAAGGTTCAGGGATCGGAATCGGTATCAGGAAGGAAAAGGTGGTATCGGTACATTTCTATTTTAAAGAACGCTGCTGTAATATTTAACACTGTTTGGGTTTTTGATGTGAGTGATTTTATCCGTGCTCAACTTGAACAACACGCAGCCTCTTCAGATGCATCACTTTTGAGGTAACCACCAGGTACTCGGAGCAGTCAGATGCATCAAGTAAGTAGAATACATGTGGTGCGAGAGCTAATACGGTGAAGTAATAAAACAGCCTGTAATTACTTGTCACAGTTTAATAAATCTGTTGTTTTCACTAAGTAGAAAAAGCAATAAAACAAGTGTCTTCCATGACAACGGTAAATCATAAAACATGTTGCATGACCCAACAATTATTAGTACTCATCAGAGCTGTAAATTATTTTTCACTGATAACTTATAACTTTACAGCATTATAACCCACTAGATATTATCAAATCTTGAACAAACAATACACAACTGACTTATGTAATCACAAAACTAATGAATGCACACAGGTTTTACAAGTCAGTACAAAAAAAGACTCTGAAACCTTTGATAGCTATGCCTTATTTCAGTCCTTCTTCATCTACAAATGACTGTTTCCTGTGCAGTGATACACTCTGAAAATAATTTTGAGTCCCTGGGAAGATATACATTGAAGTTATTGAAAAAACTGCAATTATTTTCTATCAAAAAATTTATTTAAAATAAATGAAGTACACATTAATATGATTAGAGTTAATGTGTGAGTTGGCAGCGGCACCAAGTCACGTGCACTGGTTCATGTAGAGCTGAGAATTGCATGCACTGCTCAGAGTTTTGTGTACATGGTATTTCAAGCCATTAACTTCTACATTTTAAACCATTACATTTGGACACATTTTATATTATCTTATACATATGTAATCCTTTATTGTTATTATTTAGGCTCATCTTTATATATGTTTTGATGGAGGAGCACCTGCCTGCATTTACAAAAGCAATTTAAGTTTCAAATAAACTTTATCAGAAACACAAGAGTCAACCTGACGAGACATATGAACGGATGGAGGAGGTAAAATGAGGACTCCGCAGAGGCAGCCTGTGAAATCAGGACAAGACAGTTTCCCCCTTGCATCCCTCCTCTTTCACACGCGCGCACACACGCGCACACACACACACACACACACACACTCACACACTCACCACAGCAGTGGCATCGGCCACTCCGAAGGCGGCCTTCTGTCTCCGTCCTGTGATGTGGCTGCTGTTCTCCTGTACCTTCTCCAGCAGCTGGCGCACCGGCTTGCAGTAATTGGCCACTTTGCATTCCTTCAGGAATGCTTTCAGCTGCAGGGACATGGAGGGGGAGTATGAGAAAGGAGGAACCTGTGTAAAAAAATCTTCCAGTCCGCCCATACAGTGTGTTCAGGCAGAGCAGAGGAGGGTTTGTGGTCGTTTTCCCTGAGGGGAGCACATTCAGCCTGGCAGGTTTCAGATCCTGAACCAGATCCTGAATCATCTTTTCAGACAGGTTTCAAACTCTGGAAGTGATGTTCACTGTCACTGCTTCCTCATTAGTTTTGACTCAATCTATGTTACTTGTGTATCTGTGTGTGTAAACTCTGGGGGAGATAAGGACATTTTATTTCTCAGACCTAGATTCTTCAGGCTCATTCCAGGATCACTTTAAAGGTTGTGTTACCTGAATGACGGTGGGCAGGGCGAGCTCTGGGAAGCCGATGGAGCTGGCCTGAGTGTGGAAGTATTCCAGGATCAGGTCATACAGCTGGTCAATCAACCCATCCTAAAATGCAACAGCAAGATAGACAATCAATACTCATCCCTGAGACACATTTGTAAAACTTCAGTTCATCATTAGACTCTTCACTGTGCAAAATCACAGAAACCAAAACACATGAGGACTGACATCTGCGTTAGCATTTCACTTGTTACTAAGGATTCATGACTGACAGCTTAGCCTAAACCTGTTTCAGACCTCTGAATCATTGCACACATCTCTGATGTTTGGTGACGGCCCACTGATGGCTGTTTCTTCTGGTAAGAGAAGCAATCAGAGCTCAGTAGATATGACTAAAGAATGAAATCTTGCCACAAAGATGATCAGCTACTGAGCTACATTAATGAAAAACAGTGACAGAAACTTGTGATAAGCATGGATGTGATAGAGGCAGCTGTACAAGGTAAATAAGTCTATGTACAAAAAAACAACTAGTAACATTTTTCTTAATCAGTGAGAAAACTAGAATTTCTGTGTTGTGTGTGTTTTTTTTTCTTTTTTTGCCTTTGCCAACCAATCAAGTTGTAGTTGCAGTTTACATCAGTGTCTGTCCAGATTCATATATACCCATGACAGTGGATGGAGGGTGAACACACATCTTCCCCCGGCAGCACAGAAGATCTCTACAATCCGCACAGTTTAGAAGACCAAATGTCTTCCCTTCTGTTCCCGAGATATGGCGTTGAGTAATGGCCAGAAAGGAGTTTTTGCAGGTTTTGTCGCAGTGACCTTTGAGCTTTTGGATATAAAATGTCATCACTTCATCATTTTATTCAATTAAACAACTGTGTGAAAGTTTGTCATAACAAGCAAATGAATTCTTGAGTTATGGTTATGTTTTGTGAGGTCACAGTGACCTTTGACCACCAAAATCTAATCAGTTCATGCCTGAGTCCAGGTGGACGTATGCGGCAAATACGAGGACATTCCCTCCAGGTGTACTTGAGATATCACGCTCACAAGAATTGGATGCATGTATGTCGAAAAACACTGCCTCCCGCCACAGCTGTTGTCAGCGCAGAGGCATAAAAAGTTAAATCACTACCACGAGGTCCACGTCAACTGAAAAAGCCCACAGTGGGACAGTTACGTCACTCGCTATTGATTGGTCAGGGCAAAACAAAACACAATAACAACCAAACAGAAATTTGCTGTACTAGAGACATAGATGTCTCTCTTTCTGAACACAAATGAAGCATTCACTACCCTGTGCACTAATAACTGTTCAGGTTAAGACAGATCAGTGCTCATTTAGTCAGGTCTGCTGTGTGTCTGCGAGGCAGGGGTTCGTGGCAGCTGCCCAGGTGACAGCAGTGAAAACAGCCCTAGCAAGCGGAGTGCGGGGATAATCCCAGAGGGTCGTGCTGCAATCCTCTTGGCTTCAGGACTGAGCGTGGTGACAGGGGGCCAGTTTCAGCGCTGCCCTCAATCCCCTTATGTACACACGCAGGCTAACACGTAGTGTGAGGGAGCGACGCGAAAATAACATTAACTAGGACCTGAACCACTCATCTGATCAGCTGCTGCTCCTTCTCAGCGCAAGAAAGATCAGAAGCACCGACACAAACAAAGTGTCACAGTAAATACTCCTCCCAAACTGTGGAGGAAATAATCTGTCTGCCTATCTACCCTCACAAATCGTGGATGACAGTAGTACTTACCTTATAGGCTTTCTCCATCAGGTTGACCTTGCTCAGCTTCAGGATGACGGCAAAGTTGATGGGTTTCTTGCTCATTCGCCCTGGTTTCTTGTTAAAGTCAACCTGTTGAAAGATCTGTAAAAGAAAGGCATAAACAAACAACAATGTTGAACTCAGACCCAACTGCTCAGGAATGCTCAGTTTTAGTGGTACTATAGTAGGCTTGGACGGCATCCCTGTTTTAAGCTATACCAGGGTATGTAAAAATCCTGATGGTATGATTTTGACTCCTGTCAAAAATACAGATGCTCATCTTTCAGTCTGTCTCCTTGACCCACTCTGCTCCTGGTTTCACCGGCGTTTCACCAGCTTAAAGCTAAAGGCCGTCGCCTGGAACGCCTTTATGCTAAAACTGGCCTTGTGGTGTATAAAGACACTCTTTCTCCTCGCCTGTTTTCTACGGCCCAGTGTGACACGTTTATGCTGAAAATATTCACCAGCAACTGACCACATCTAACAATACTAACTACAGTTCATCTGATTCGCTTTCTGTGCTTCCCCTCTGCGATTGTTCATTCCTCCCCTTCCTCTGGTCTTGTGCCCACATCTGTCATATTCCGTCTGATTTAATGGTGACACACATATTGATGATGATGATTTTATACCTAGAATTCATAATTATGATACTGTCTAGTCATTTTTATTAACTTTCTTTGTATATTACTGAATTGTTTATTCTATGATTTACGGATACATTGCTACTTGTTTATTTTACTGTGTCTTGTAAGGTGTCCTTGAGTGTTCTAAAAGGCACCTATACATTCAATGTATTATTATTGTCTTTTTATTAAACTTAATTAAACTAAAATATAAACTTGTAAAACTAAACTTTCGATGAACTTAGTCGCCACTGACAGGTGAAGTGATTAACGCTGATCATCTTGTTACAGTGCAATGTTCTGCTGGGAAGCCTTTAGTCCTGGCATTCACGTGAATGCTACTTGATGCGCTCAACTCACCCAAACACTGCTGCAGACCAAGAACCCCCCTGATGGCGATGGCCCCCCCCCAGCAGGACAATGCACCATGCCACACTGCAAAAACTGCTCAGGAATGGCCTGAGGAACGTGACATTTGGAGGTCAAGTTGATGCCTTGAGCTTTTTGTCATGGTCCTCGGGCCATTCCTGAGAAGTTTTTGCAGTGTGGCATGGTGCTTTTTCCGTTGGGGGGGGGGGGGGGGGGGCACCGCAACTGGGAGTCGTTGCCATTAGGGGGGTTACATGATCTGAACCTCTGTTTGGGTGGGTGGAGCACATCAAGTGGCATCCACATGAATGCCAAGACCAAAGGTTTCCCAGCAGAACACTGCACTGTAACAAGATGATCAGTGTAACTCACTTCACCTATCAGTGGATTTAGTGTTGTGGCCTATTGGTGTACATACATATATATGTGTGTGTACATCACTCAATGGCTACCAGGCATCAGAGTGA
This sequence comes from Epinephelus fuscoguttatus, assembly GCF_011397635.1. Taxonomy (NCBI): domain Eukaryota; kingdom Metazoa; phylum Chordata; class Actinopteri; order Perciformes; family Serranidae; genus Epinephelus; species Epinephelus fuscoguttatus. Next base: position 21,259,461 of record NC_064758.1, on the reverse strand, counting down.
TGTTTGAGAGTATTTCAACTAAATAAACAAAATGAATTCTCAGTGCAAGCTATGTGACATTGCCTTCCGTATCACAGCTAATCTATACAGACCCCACAGCTCAGAACACCAGGCTAACACCTCTACCTAACTCGTCATGCTGCAAACGAGCATATGACCGAACATTAGCTTGTTTCAGTGTTTCCCAATAAAGATGCCTGACCTGCTCTGTGCGTCAGCGAACAGACAGTACATATCAATGCGTCGCTTCTTTGAAAAACTGCTCACGCTGGCTCTATTTTCGCGAAGCTTCGTGCACCTCAGCCTATTTTCAGAGCGACAGCAAACCATTGCCTAGGCTCGCTCAGGGCTTGATAGGTTTCCTGAATGTTGCTATCGCTTGTAGCAAATCTGGACATTTTTTTAACAAGTTTCGATCACTCACTGTGTGCTAGGAAGATGTGCTACCCTAACCCTGTTCTTTTTCTTTTTGTTTTTTTTTTTTGCACATACAAGTAAAAATCTTATGTGACAACTCAAATATAGAAATTACTTACAATGCCCATCCCTAATGTACAGTGCCTACAGCATGCTCAGATTATGTTTGACAGATATTTACATGTTCACTGTGTGTATTCAAATTACAAGAATACATAATTTACTGGTGAAGTGGGTTGGTGTTACAGGCCGGTGGAAAGAAACTGTTGTGGTGTTGGCGTACAGTGTTCTGTAGCGCCTCAGTATCCGAAGTTAGCTTTTTATACATTTGACAAATCAACATTTTTCTTCTTGTCACTTATTCGTAAGGTCAACATGAGGAAACCAAGTGAACAACCACAGGTACAGTGTACAGTAATATTACATCAGCATCCCTCTCCTTTATGATAATTATCATTGTACACAGTTATTTTACATATTGCAGTGTTACCGAGATGACACATTTCTATCTTAGTCTGTGAAAGTACATTCTAGCCAGCGTGTGGGCTATTTGTCTACAAGCTTCAGCTTTCACATCTGCCCACAACGCGCAAGTGAATTTCTGTCTTGTATTTGTGTATCAAGCTATTTCTGACTCCCCATATCTCTGTGCGTGTGTGTGTGTGTGTGGTCGTTACTGTGCTCGGTGCGCGCAGCAGAGCAACGCTCCTGGCCGGTGCTGTCTGTACAAACATAGGATGTGGTGGCGGTCTGCGGGGGAGCCAGGGGGAAGTGGGAAGGCATGGGCCAACCCTGGTGCATGCACGCACACACACAAAGGCACACACACATATACACGCACAGCTAGTGAAGCAGGAAGCTCCAAATCATACACCCCCCTCAGAGATGCGAGAACACACACAGGCACAGACACACAGGAGGAAGGGGCTGCTTCTGCTGCTCTAATTAAAACAGTAGCAGCGTACCTCAGCCTGCCTTTAACAGTGCTTTAACAAGGGGAACAGTAAAGGAGAAAAAACACAGGAAATATCGTGCGTCACAAATAAACACGGTTTGCTGTTGGGGGTTAGGGGAGGGGGCTCGGAGTGTGCACGGGGAAAAAGAGGTGGAGAGTGGGCCATAAGCAGAGAGGATGTGGTGTGCGCAGCGTGTTGGGACCAGAGTGTAAACCACAACCGAGTCTTTATCACTTTGGTGAAACTGCTGCATGCACATACACACATACACACATACATGCTTATAAAACAAACACACACAACAGGCATGCACTGACCAATCTGAGCGGGCCGAGCCAGTTGCTGTCGCCAGCACACTGCTCTCCTCCGGCACACCACAACACCGCCCCGCGGCATGCATACACACTTGCACATTTGCACACAAAGGACACACAGACCGCACAATCACGTGCTTAACACCTGACCCGGAGAAAATGTTGTCAGTTGGTGACCTGTGATTGGTCTGATAGCAAAGGTGTGTGTGTGTCTCTCTCTCTCTCTCTCTCTCTCTCTCACACTCTCTCACACACACACACACACACACACACACACACACACACACCTATCCTTCAAAGTGTTTCCTCCAGGGCTCCTTCAGTTGTGGCCGTTGAGACCAAAATGCATTTCATACGCCACTGATGTTTTCCACAGCAAGCCACCGACGGAACATTTCATCACATCTACCTTTTCACTGTTTCCGTTTCTGACAAAGAAAACCAACTGACTGTTGTTTGTTCTGCACCATTTCAAACTACCTGAGGTCTCTCAGTTCAGTGAAATGGTGAGAGAAACATTTTTAACTACTGGAAACTTGACACAGGCTGCAGTGATCCTGTCAGATCCACATTTATCCACTGTGACCGCTGGTTTCTGGAGACGACAGGAAGTCTTACCTCCAGGAGGAAAGGCAGGACCGGTACAAATGTGTTGGTGCTGCTAGACAGCAGGGTGAGGGCTCTGCAACAGTGCATCCTCAGAGGGTAATATCTGGATGTGGGCACCAGCCTGTTCAGGGAGAGAAAACTGTGGTTAGTGTCTCCACCTGCTGTTGGCAAAATGTACAGTGACACGGTGGTTTCACACCAATAAGTGAGATGTTATGCTGCATATAAAATTAACGTCAGGATGCTGCTGAAGTTTCTCTTCCACAATTTAAGAAAGTGACAGTTGATAACAAATTCTGACACCATTATCATTATCTGTGAATAAAAAAAATAGGTACTACATGAAGCTTTGTCCAATATTTATTTTTTTTTAAATATACTGCATGCATACAAATTCTCATATTTTTAGGAATTTGGTTATCAAAGAGTACTCGAGCTACAACGATTAATCGGTTAGTTAACTGTTAAATTAATCTGCAATTAATATTAATAATCAAACAGTCGCTTTGAGTAATTTCTTACGGAAAAGAATGATTAAACTCTCTGATTCCAGCTTCTTATATGTGAATATATCCTTGTTTCTTTACTCCTCTGACATGAAACTGAATATCTTTGGCTTGTGAACACAACATCTTTGGCTTTGAGAAACACTAATCAATATTTTTCACCATTCTCTGACTAATCGATTAAATAATCTACACGTGAATCACCCATGAAAACAATAGTTAGTTATAGCCCAAAAGAGCAGTGACAATGATATGTACTGGAGGCAGGGTATTTCACAGCTGAACAATAACCTTAGAAAGTATTCTTAAAAAAAAACAAAAAAACATACATCACAGTATTGCGATGTTTTCATGCATTTATTTTCCGTGACCACTTGTCCTGTCAGGGGTCGCGGGGGATGGAGCCTATCCCAGCTATCATTAGCCCTTTTTACACTGCCAGATTTTCGGCCAATGTTGGGCCGTTTTGCCGGCAAGCTGCGAGCGTTTAGACACACAGAGCCAGATTGGCGAGTTGATCCGAGGTGCCCAATTTCCCGCCGCGAAGGGGTAAACATATTGGAACCTTTTTGGTTTAAAAAGAACAAGGTGCCCTTCCGCACGTGCAACCTACTGGCGTTGGATAAACAGGAAACAGCTGAGAGCAGGAATAAGCGAGCAGCTAGTAGCAAGAGGGAAACGCAAACCTGACAGACACTGTAAAGATGAGGGGGGATCATCTGTTCCAGAACCACAGCCGACCAAAATTTCTGACATGTCAGAAATTTTGGTCGGCCGGCACAGACATTCGCAGTTGAAGCAGAGCCACGAGCCGATTCGACAACGTCTGTGCATTTATCCCTCACTACGCCTGCGTGAAGACATAGATCACCATGGCGACATGTCGGTGGACTGTAAATATGGAGGCCAGGTTGGTTGAGCTGTGGCAACAGTATGAGTGCCTGTTCGACATTTATTCCACCTACCACGACCGCTATCAACGAGAGAAACGCTGGCAGGAGATAGCCAATATTCTTCAGCTGCCTGGTAAGTTTTTTTTCTGCTCTCATTTTCAAGCAAGCGCAACAAACATACAAGCTAGCGTGCTAGACGAGATACAACACACACACACACACACACACACACACACACACACACACACAGAGGGTGCACCCGGCTGTAGCCGGCTTACCTCCAACTCTCGTAAAATGGACAAACCATACTGTCCACATCTCTCAAGCCATCTGCGAGTCCATATGCGCTGACGCCTCTTCTTTTTGGACGTTTCGGCACACAGTATAGCGAAAATCATTAAAGCAAACCGCTTGTCCTGCTTCGTTGACAACAACGGCACTTCCGGAACAAATCGGAGCTTTCAAATATATCTTTATTGACAGCTGTCAACGGGCAGGACAGTCAGCAGGGGCCGACGAGCTGCTTTCACCCGTACAGTGTGAACTCTCTGATTGTGCTTGATAACCGGAATGTACAGTGTGAGCACATAAATCGTGAGCTTTGGCCGCACATCGCAGACAATTCACTTGTACAGTGTGAGCTGGTATTAACAAGATTTTAAAAATCGTACAGTGTATGCTGGGCTTCATTGGCAACTGATTCCAGCTAGGCAGAGAGCAAAGTGGACTTTACGACAGGATCGCAGAAGAACTGACCAGCCACGGCTTCCCTCCCACGTCACTGTTTACGTCACACACTGAGCTACACGTTTTGTTACTTGCTCACGCCCCCCATTGCCCCAAAAAAGGCGCATTCTGTATAAACAAAAGTAGGTGTGCGGCATTTTGCTACACTCCCAGATTGTTTTTATACTGCCAATGCTGAAAAAAGACTGATTGGGCTTTCCTGCAAATTTGCACAACTCCTGTTTAAAAAGGATGTTTTTATTTTACCTTGAGCCCTTTTACCACTTTATGTGCATGGTTTTTTTGTGTATCATCATATTCACCATATAACTCAATATTGACATGTCTGTTGGTGTTTAATAAACGCATGAAGAAAAGAGTAAATGCATTGTGGCTAACTCTTTGTATCTATCAGAAGTTTGAGGAAGAGCCTGGTGTTTCAAACTTTACACAGCATTACAATTCTTGTTAAAGGAGCTACTTGGTGTGCGGATCCGTTTGTTTCAGCGCTTCACACCCGTCACTGTTTAAAATTATTCGTTCCCACCCTCCATGACTGTATTTTCAGCAACACTGCAATCCTCTGTGCATAATCTCGCCTTATTTATCACTTTTTGCCAGCAGCCATTCTGTCACTCAAACAGTACTGTCACAGCAGGAGACCCTTTATTCTCAGTTCTGCACTGTTCATTTACTGCTGTGAGCTTTATGTCAATGTGTGAAGGTAGTGTTGATATGGAGTTCAGAACAAAAGAAGCTCTGCGTGAACAAAAACGCAGGTGTTGATGGCGGCATGTTGCTTCAAGTATTGGTGAGCACATGAGTGTGATTTGGGAAGAGTCAGATCCATAGATCCACAACTTTAAGGTTTATCAGACACTAACAAAAACTGTACAGATACTTTTGCCCTTCTAGTGGTGAACATTGCAAGGACGAAAAAGATTTTGTCACATAAAAACACCTGAATAATCAATTATGACTAAAGATTGTTGTATTTTAAATTTGGCAAGTGCTTACAAGTTACAATGAACCAAATATCTTTAAACACAATTACTCCACTGCATGAAACTTTAAAGGTCCAGTTGTGGGATATAGTGGCATTGAATGGTGAGGTTTTAAAACTGAAACTTCTCCCGTGTGCCAAGCCTGTAGAAGAACTACAGTGTCTGATGTGAAAACGCTAATCACAAATGGCCTTATCCAGAGCCAGTGTTTGGTTTGTCCCTTCTGGGCTACTGTACAAACAACATGATGGATTTCGTGGAAGATGACCTGCTTCGGCTCATTTGAGGTTAATAAAAACAAAATAATTCTTAGTTTCAGGTGATTATACACCAAAGAAAACAAAACTATGAACATTATATTCCATGTTTAACAATAAATCTCCCTCCATCCTCCACACTGGACCTTTCAGACAACTTGAAATGATAAAATTGCATATAAATACACTTACTTGATGGTGCCGTTTATGACTTGGCAGAGTGGATAGATGAGAGGTTGGAGTACATCACTAGGGTGCAGGGTGCTGAGGACTCGACACCACAGGTACAGACAGTGGATATACTGCCAGTTATACACAGATTGGTACGTTTCCTACAGAACATACACAAGGAGAGTCAGTGTCAAAATAGAGGTGCGTCAAAAGGCTATAAAGCTCCGTAAGAACTGAATTCTTATGTGTTTATTTAATGATGTGCTCCTTTTTGTGATGTGTTGTGCTTAAGAGAAAAACAATCAAGCAAGAAAAGTCATTAACATCAGGCTGGTGTGTTTAACATGAAGATGCCAGAAAGAAGCTTTTTGCCGCTCTTTTTGCTGCAATATATTAGATGTTTAAGTCAATTTAAGTTTTTAAGAATAATATGAAAATAATCTTAAATCACTCATTGTAAACTGACAAAAAAGTCTTCCAATACCTGTGTCCCTGCCATCCAAGGAAGCATTTCAAATGTGTCTATAAATGTTAAAGTGTGTCTCTTCAAAGTGTTCAAAAGTGCAAAAGCTGACCATCTGCCTGAGCACGAGACTCCCTAAAACTTTTCACTCGGGGGCAGCGTGTGCGTGATGTGCGCTCTTGTCGGCTTGCACTGAGTCATCTAGTCAGTTTTTTGGATAAGCTAGCTAAACTGTGTACTAAAAAGTTCTTTATTAACCTAATCTTAACCCCAACATTAAACCTACAGGAGTCCTCATGTCTAATTGTAACTTCAAACAGAGACTTTTTTTTATTTTTGCTTTTTGTGATCATTAATTTGTGAAGACACACCTATTTTGCTCCGCAGCGCTGCTGGCAGGCTGCAACAATGACTAAACTTCCCTGCAGATTTTCAAATGGCTTTTACATGACTGCTGATATTGTATAATTGATCTTCATAACGTAATACTGCTAAATATGCACAACTAAACCATGCTAAAATATACTGATCACTCATCAGTATAGAAATTAGAGGAAAACATGAACAGTATATTCTGTATGCCTTCATACTTCTGTATTATTCAGTCTAGTTTGCCTCATCTTCCAAGCACTAGAAATAAAATTAGCCCATACATACCAAAATAATTATGGAGCTTGCTAAAGCGTGCACTGCTGCGTCCTGCAAAACTACACCCATCCAGTAGAAATATCAAGTTACAGAGTCTCCAAAGTACATACACACAGTCAACAACCAACCTTTTTCTTCATGGTCATGGCGTTCCTGAGGTGAATGGCCAGCTGTCGAATGTAGATGAAGGCGTGCTGGTAAGTGGTCTGTGTGTCCAGGGAGTACATCTCTGTTAGAGTCCGCTGCATGAAGTTGATCATGGGCAGCGCGTTGGGAGATGTGAACTTACAGTTCTGTACATACGAAATGTACATTTGCTGCAAGTAGAAAGAAAAACATCATAAGCAGATGAAAGACAGATGAAAATATGAACTGGTTAGACAAGCTAGGTGTGGTGTGAAGGATTTGGAACAAGCATCAGATTAAAAAGAAAAGAAACTCTCTTTCAAGAAACCGCTCCACGCAAATCCTACACCATTTTACATCCAGTCTGATCCTGTATTACTCTGCATTTAGCTCACCTTGAGAATAGGATTCAGGTATGTTTCCTGCTTGTGTCTACACATTTTGATGAGGGCCAGGAAGGCTAGAACCCGACTTGTCTCCTCCCCCGTGCTCCACTGCTTCATCAGTTGCTACACACAAAGACATGAGTTGGCTCATTAAAACTACTTTGCTGGGTTCAATTAAGGATAAAAATGCATGCCATCCTGTGGTAACTTATGCCTTACCTTAACCAGGTGACGACACTGTTTGGGTAGACAAAGGTAATAAGGTACGAGCTGGTTGGCATGCCTCAGGACAGCACTGATGACTGTGGCCTCCGTTAGACAGGATAACAGCTGCAGGTGGAGAGTGAGACAACAGAGATGTTTTGATGAAAACAGAGGAAAAGGATGAGGGAGAAGAGGGGGAAAATATGACATATACAGCTCTGTTAAAAATGAATCATGTTATGTTCAATGAAATATTAATTTCTCTGCATTTCATCTACTGAATGTCGTCCTGTCTAGCCAACAAGATACAAGAGGCAGAACTCAAAGGGAGAAAAGCATAGACAGACACAGAAGCCACTTTCTCTTATGAACTTTGGACAATCAGGGAATCAGGTCCAAATGTGATCCAAAGTTTCCCTTTCATACGTGCGGCACACAAAAGGAGACTGTCAGTGTGAGAAACTTCTCACCAACTGGAAATTTTCTGTTGGGTTTAGGCGAGGGGGTGGTGCCTGGGTAGCGTGTTCAGGAGACCGTGGTGTAGCCAGTTTGTAATTTGGTGATAAAAAACAGAGTCTCTTCCTGTTCCTTTGATTTGCCTGACGATTTCAGCTTCGGTCTCTACCAACTGAAGTTTCTGAATCTCCTCGTCTCTCCACTTAGACATTACCATTGCTGTCTTTGTGTAAATGACTCCTGTTCCTGTTCCTCTTCACCTTTAGATGTTTGTTTTCTTCCAATTTCATGTAAGCTGAATGATAGAAATGTCATCAACACACCCACTCACTCACTGAATTCTCTAGATGATTACCTGTTCCAATCACACGTGATCAATCTGACATTACACAGACTTTGCGCTGGGTAGCTGGCGGGGTAAAGTCTGTTTAATGTCCATTTTCAACTGATTCAGACATCTGTGTTCTAACATACAGCTCCTCCAGGTTATATCAAGATCATTTCAGGCTTGCAGTGCATGTGTAAAAGGGGCTACAGGAGAAACACTTTAAGTGAACAGCAAAACAAACCTGAACTACTCCACTGAGATACATCTTGATGTCGATCTGATTCTTCTGCCACCTTGGACTAGATGACGGGAGCACTAGCCTAAGAGCAAGACAGAGGAAACAAGTGAAGTGAACCGTCTTTCCACAGCTACATTTAGACTATCAAGATCAAGCCAGAAAATGTGATATGCATTTCATACTTTTTCTGGTCTTTCTCTGGCTTAAGGTTGAGCATCCTCTGCAGGGCCACATAAATATCTCTGATACAGAACAAGACCAAGGCGTTGAACACTGCAGACAGGACAGGGAAAGAGATATTTATGCATATTTGTTGAGTGTAAAATGTTTAATTGTATTGTATCATTTAAGTGCACGACTCTCAATTTAATACATTAAGATTCATTAAATATCAAACTGTGTATTTTCATTACAAATCAGTGAAACAGTGCAGTGTTGAGGTCGTGGAGCTGAAACAAAAGCTTCCTGTTTTTGCAACCATATCTGGTTAATCTTGAAAATAATAATCTTAAATAATCTTGTTATTACTGTAAACCACTGGTGTTTTGTATCATGTGCACTGTTAAGGTAGGATTCTGATATGCTTTAATATGTTATAGTCAATAACACAAATACAGTAAGTGCCTATACTTTATGATTTGTGATTATTCATAATGTGCAGGCGCGCTTTTAATTGTACAAAAATGTATGAAACAGTGACATCACCACAATGCCAATTTCAAGCTTCATTGCTACACCACTGATATTTACACTGAACATTTTAGAATTACTACAGGGAGCACTTAAAAAAATACTGCTATAACCCAAATTTTAACAGCAACCTACACAACATTTCAATATGTGCTGAAAGTAAGACCTAATGCTTTACTGGTAATGACTGATATGTGCCAAGTACTGAAAGCTGGCATTAAATATCTGCTCAGTTATGTATTTTTGATCAGAGAGTTCCTAAATTAAATCAGATTGTTGCAGAGTCTTGACTGCATTTTATTTACAGCAGTTACTGTCAATATTTTTATAATTAAAGTGTATCATCATAGTGATGATGCTACAAATTTTCAATCAAACTACTACAGTTTAAAATCACATATCCAACATGGTGTTTTACCTGAGCTGTCGGCCACTTTGTATCGACACTGAGTAACTCCTTCACCCTTAGTTGTAGCCACAGCAGCCTTAAATGCCTGGGTGACCTCTCTAAAGAGACGAGCTGTGGGTTCCTTCTTCATAGCAGCTTTCCACTCTTCAATCATTTTATCTGTGACTTTGATAGACTCCTTTGCCTTCTTGGATTTCTTTGAAGCTTTCTGACCCTCCTCATCATCATCATCCCCGTCCTCATCGTCACCAGAGCTGGCCTCCTACATGCAAAACACACCACTATGAAGATCTTTGTTTTCACAAGAGAAGTCATCATGACCTCACACACCAGCAGCCGGCCTACCTCCAGTGCAGATGGCAACTTGTGATACTTCTTCTCATCCTCATCCTCAGAGCTGTCTGTGTCGTCAAAGTTTAGGAGCGTTTGGTCGTTTGCTTGTAAGAACTTGTAGAACTCTGGATCTTTGTTCTTTAACCTGGACAGCTGCTCCTTGTGCTCACTGGCCTTGCCTTTCTTTTTATCATCCCTATAGAGAAAACACACAAGTTGACTGTCTGGCCTTGAGAGGTTTTGATGTTGTTATAACCAGCATAACAGTGATATTATGTATAAGAACTATCTGCAAAGGACTCACGTCTGAAGGGCTGCAGATTTCAGACCTTTCTTCTTGTTCTTTTTATTGAGTCCATTCTGTTTCTGAGTCTCTTCTTCAGATTCACCTTCAGAGTCAAAGCCTGACTGCATGAACTCATCCACACTGAGGTCTTCCAATTTCCTACAAAATAAAAGTCAACAGTTCAACAGATGAAATAAGTTGGCCAACATGTGGGAGCAATCTTCAAACATCTACAGCGTCCAGCTCCAACGAAAACGTTTTATTGGTTAGCTGCCAGCTTGACAGTTAACTAACTGTAAAAGTCTCCATTAACATTCATGAACAGTCCATTTCAAAGACAATATATTTCACATGTAGCTGGCGTTTGATGTAACTAAGCTAGCCCCAACAGTAAGCTAGCGTTAACAGCATGGGTAGCTGGGACGCTAGTTCAAACAATATTACCTAAAACGAGTCTTTGAAACGCTACAAATACACCGACTGGACTGACAACACTTTGACTTATAAAAACTATACAAATTTGCCGTTAAAACTCGTCATACAGAGAAAAAAGTAAAGAAAATAGCCACATGCCTCTTCTGTTTAGCTGCCATGCTGGATCCAAAACGTGACACCATCAGACCTCAATACCCACAATGCCGCGGTGCAAAACGAAGGAGTTGGTTTTATGTTTCACGGGTGCTAAACCGTTAGCTAGTTTAAACATGTAATGAAAGTGACACAATTCTTGTATTCAACTGTTGGGGATTTTTTGTGTTAGTTTTGGATAATATGCGTAACCATTATAATTTATTAGTATCGAAATTTAATTCGAAACTAAAATTGAAAGAAAAACTGTCGGCGAGCACGACAACCTCGAATTACACTGTCTAAGCAGAGCGTACAAGAACAAGCAGTGTTTTGATGCTGCACGTGAGTTTAAATTAAATGGTCAGCTGCATCCACGAGATACGGACAGCTGAGGACCCTCAGAGGAGAGGTTGTTATCTTTTCAGTCTGTAGTTTGTTTCGCTGCACAGCCACAAAGCTGGGCAAGCTTACAAATAGGAAGAAATCGCAGCTGTCACACCGACACCGACGACGGCTGGTGGTGAGTCCTACTTTTAATTCTTCCGTTAGGCATAGCTAACGTTAGCTGGTTAGCCATATGTAATGAATCGTGACTCAAACGGTCGTGACTTTTATTTTGTTTTAGTGGCAGCATGATGAATGCACAGTTTCCACGTATGTATCGTCTATAAAACTGGAAACGAAAATGAAAATCTGTCTATTCTAAAACACTGAGTTTATGTGCTGTTCGCAGTTTGTTTGATTTGTGTTCCGGGTTAATCGAGGCGGGGGGTGGCTCACACTCAGACCAATCACGGTGCTTCTAAGTCAAACCCCGCCTTTCGCGCCCGCTAAGATTTATTTATCGAACGCACTTCCGGACTCCGAGCAGACAAAAGGAGGCGCTTAAGGTCGTTTGTGTCACGTCAATAAACGAACATCAGTTGTAAATGTTTGACATTTGCGCTGAGGAAACAACTTCCTGTGTATTTCCACAGTGAAGCCTCTGTCCCACGGTGTCACGTATCAACAGCATGAGCACCGTTGGCACTTTCACCTCCGGCAGTTTCAGCTCCACCTTAACAAAGCGATGTCAGCTTTCATGCAGTTTTTTGCATTGACGTCAACCGCATACAGCACAAAACAGAGGCTTTCTCCATATTTCGTATGCCTGAGTCAGAATATGGACAGATAGCCGGACTCTGGGACCAGTTTTAAACCAATCTGACTGCGACAGCTGCTGATTTATCTCCCATCACTGTGAGGAAGACACTGCGTCCAAGGATAACCGCACCACAACCACTGGTAAAGACATGACACATCCATTCTCTCTATTGCTGCTGCTGCTGCAGCTGATAGCCGCTGTTATTCAAAATAGATGGAGTGGGGGTTGGGGTTTCTTCAAAGCACATAAGGAGGCAATATGAATAGAAACATCCTTCTGTCCAAAACAGATTACAGTGTAGCACTTGTGTGCCCAAAAAGATTGTGCATGTTTGTAAAAGAGAGTCTCTGTGTGGATGTCAGCCAAGGTTTTGAGCCAGAGAGAGGAGAGTAGATTTTAAGAGACAAGCCTGGGATGGACAGGACAAAATGCTTTACTCTGTTAGTTTTAGCTGTGACAATTGTGTTTTCACTTTTGCCCCCAACCTCCTGTGTATCCATGTCTCAGTTTGCAGCATTGTCTCTCCTTATTCCCTCGGGCATGAGAGCAGATTGTTCCCTCAGAGAGGAACATGGTTGGTCTGTTTTTGTGGCCCATTGTGTTTTGGAAAATGGGACCCGAAGCAAGTCGCCAGGCAGCTGTGGTGACATTTGAGATGGTCCTCGGTGGGACAGTGCAGACTATTTAGTTGAAAGAGCGCCTCTGAGCAGATGACAACATAATTATGATGCCTTTATGCTCAGTGAACTGTGTGTTTGGCTGGAGACATATGAAACTTAACTTTATCAGGATCCGTAACATGTTGTGTTTCAGCCTTAAGAGTCATGTTTCTTGGCCTTCAAACCGATCAGTATTCTTCATTGATGGCTGCCTAGTTGTTCTAATTAGCTTGTTTTATTGTTACGAAAACCCCTCTTTATATTTACAAACACAAATAATGCATTTAAAATGTAAAATGAAAAGCAAACCATCACTAGAGGACACTTAGGGAGACTATAAACAGCACATTATGTGGAAGCTCTCAGAAGAATTTGGAGTACCTGGCTTTAAACTTGTCATACCACTTAGCTTCTGCTCATATGCCTGTTTCACTGCACTTGTAAGGGATCGCAGCATCAAATTCAGTGTATTTGAGTGAAAATATTCTCTTTCTAGGCCTGTGATGTTTCTAATTTAGTTCTAGTCTGGTTCATCCAGTAGTTTGCATTAGCCCGTCCTAAATATTCATCAGACAACAACTTACAAGATACCGCCTGTTTATGGTTATGCAATGTTCCGAAGTATGTTCTCCATCTGAGAGCAGGGCGGATGAGAGTACAAAGGAAAAGACTAACTAAAGCTACATCCTTCTCTCCTCCCACCCTGCTTACCCGAGGCTGCAGCTGGGGTGAGGTTGGGGGGATTCACAGCTAATTTTAATGCAATTCAACTCCCTAGACAGAATTCATTGCAATTGGATAAACCAAGACTGTCCAACAGATGAGAAGCATCTGAATTCAGTTCAAGTAATAATGTTCATCTCCCTACCTTCCTAGTGTCATAATGTGATGTAATCAGTCTTGACACTGAATGTCAAATAATTAGGCCAGCCAACCTACTACACTTTGTAACTGTGCCGAGTTTTCTGTCATGCTGGTAGGCTTCTTGTCATCGCTGTCAGGATGGGTACTACAATAGCAACAATACAATGATTGCTCAGGACACCTGTCATAATACCTGCCTCCCAGCAGATCAGCTAAGCCTTCCCAGGTGAGACATTTTTCTACAATATGTTAATGACTTTGGTATTAATTGACACGAAAATGTTTTTTGCATGTTTCAGTTGCCCAGAGCGCGGCCCAGGCAAGAGCCCGCGACCGCCAGTTCAGGCACCATGATGGAGGGGGGCATGCAGCTGCTCAACCGTGATGGCCACAGCATCTCGCACAACTCGAAGCGCCACTACCACGACTCCTTCGTGTCCATGAACAGGATGCGACAGCGTGGCCTTCTGTGTGACATTGTACTCCATGTCTCCAACAAAGAGATCAAGGCGCACAAAGTGGTGCTGGCATCCTGCAGCCCCTACTTCCACGCTATGTTTACCAGTGAGTTCAGCTGTTGCTTGTTGCATGCCTGAAGACATTTCAAGCACCGACATCAAACTGAGTATCAATTTGCTCTGTTGCTCAGAATTTGATAACACAACAACTAGTGTGTGCAGTGAACGCCACCTCATCCTTTCAGCATCATCACTTCCTTCCCCTTCTTCCTGTCTGGGGCACAGGTGGTCAGATGAGGTGTGTGTGAGTCTCATATTTCCTCCCGACACTAAACCTTTGTGAGGGTACAATGTGTCTCTAGACAGTCAGTTGTCTGGCTTTGAGACTCAGCTGCTAGGCTACCTCTCGTCTGTCCCAGTCACTAATTAGCCCATTTAACACAATCTGCAGATCTTTCATGATCTTCCAAACAGCAAGCCACAGCTCCCCTGCAGATATTGTGCCTGCAATTTCTTCTAACTAATAATAAGTGAAAGAGAAACAAAAAATGAGAGCAACATTTTACTGCTGATGTTGGAGCCTCCTGACACAGAGTTCTGCAGGAACACCTATGTTGGGCAAGTGTGCATAGACTCAAGAATTTCAAGTAGTTCAACAACTTTGTTAAATCAACTGATTAAATGGACAGCAAAAGATAAACGTTTGACATTTGGCAGCAGTACTGTATACATTAGGAGCTGCCGCATGTCAGCATGACTTAACAGTGAGGCAGATATATCAGCCAGAGTTTTAGTGTTTATAACTCAGGAAAAATGTAACAGCTCTTCTTGCACATGCAGATGAGATGTCGGAGAGTCGGCAGACTCATGTGACCCTCCATGACATCGACCCTCAGGCTTTGGAGCAGCTGGTCCAGTATGCCTACACAGCAGAGATCGTGGTCGGGGAAGGCAATGTGCAGGTACGGTAAAAGACTTTTATAGAGATTTATAGACAAGATTGTTAAATTGCACTTTTCACTTGACCCCCATTCATCAAAGCGCAAACAGCGTACTTCCACCTGTAATTGCTCTCCTCTTAGACGTTGCTCCCAGCAGCGAGCCTGCTGCAGCTCAACGGGGTGCGGGACGCCTGCTGTAAGTTCCTCCTCAGCCAGCTGGACCCCTCCAACTGCCTGGGCATCCGAGGCTTCGCTGACACACACTCCTGCAGCGACCTGCTCAAGTCTGCACACAAGTATGTCCTGCAGCACTTTGTGGAGGTGTCCAAGACAGAGGAGTTTATGCTGCTGCCACTGAAACAGGTAAGGGTGATGCTTTCTGTGGCTCCTGCTGTGTCCTCTGCCAACTGCTGCTTTTTAAAAGAAGCACTTTTAATGGTGGCGTATCCATAATGGGAAACAGTTGTCAGATTTGTCTTCTGGTAATTGCGTCCTCAGCTTGTCAGTCACACCGGTAATTTGCTTACCATTAGATTTGGCAGCGTTGTTATAACCTGTCACCACAGCTATGGGTATGAAAATGGGTGTGAAAGTGGAATACCCTTTCAATGTAGAAGCCAGTGTCCACTGGACAAAAGCATATCTGATCCTGTTTACTTTGAGACAAATGATGAGAGCTATTATTACTTAAAAATGTCCTTCACTATGAATACATGATAGACAGTTATTCATTTTGGGCTCATAACTTGCTGCCTACTACTTTAATGACTCAACTTGATTAATCCACCTTATTGTTTAGAAATATTCCAAACAAAACATCAAAGATAAACACACAGTTATACTAAAGAGGCACTTAATTAAGTTCCCCGCATAGTTTTTTTCCATCACAGGCTGAAGAGCGTAGTAGTGGTTAGCACTTTCGCCTCACAGCAAGAAGGTTCTGTGTTCATTTGGCCAGCTTTGGGCCTTTTTGTGTGGATTTGCATGTTCTCTCTGTGCTAGTGTGACAGGTTTTCCCTAACGTCTCTTACAGATAGGCCCCCTCCCCCCAGTGGATGGATGGATATTGTTTATCACATTTTCCACACTATGAGCATAGCATCCTGTACATGCCTGTGTTTGTGCTTCACAATAGAGGCTCCCCAAGGGAAGTGGCCACAAGCATGCTGTTGTGTTTTCAGCATTCATTAGGAAGACCTCTCTTGTAACTCAAGTAGCTGCATCAGTCACATCTCCTGTGGTTTTATGATTCCACTGTGCTGCCATGGACTACTTTATCTGGCAGGTCAACTTAGCCATACTCTCACTTATTTATCAGCTGGACTCAGCAGTGGCAATGCCGTGGTTTCTGTCCTGGAAGTGGTAATTAGGCAAAGCCAGTGACGTTTTTCAAGGCTGCTGTACTTTTTATAGCGCTAACAGCATTGCTGATATCTCTGGGGTTTGAAGGAGGGTTTCTTTTTTTGGTTTGGACATTTTACCCTGACTATTTTCTGCCATGGTTTTTAGAAATGTTTAGATTTAGGTTTGCTAAATCAATATTAGCCATCTAGTGGGACTGCTGTGGCCAAAAGGTTGCTTGTTTGATTCTGGACAAGCATGACAAATGTATGAAGTGTTATTTAGTAAGGCGTATAACACCAATTGCTACATAAGAACCACTCAGCAGCCAACAGGTCAGACTGTGGTTGTACTGACAGCCACTTACTGTAAGTGTGCGTTGAGCAAGGTGTTCCTAAAAAAGATAAACCACGGCAGTTAAATTAAGGTCAAAGAAATAATGTAGGCACAATCTCTTATCTAAACTTATAAGGTAGGTCCCACCTACTGGGATCTACTGGCACTGGAAAATTGATTTACAAGTCTGATGTCAGAGAAGTTTTATTTGTTATTGCAGGAGTTAAGCAGGCCTGTGATTTTAAGTGTGAACATTAAAACACCATTGTGCTAACAGCTTGCACTTTTAATGGTCAAAAAGTGCTGAAGTTAAGTACTTCACAAACTTAATTATTTTGGTATTCTTATAATGTCTCTTGCTTTCAGTCTTTTGTTTCTTCTCATGTTTCAGCTTTTTAAAAAAAAAATTAACCTCACACTATCAGACTGCCACTATAAGCCTGGTAATTGTACTTTCCTTGTATAGGTGGGGGTTCGTGTCGATGTCTCAATAGCGGAGAGAACTGCATCATCTCTTATATGAAATGGCGACCATTTCAAACAATTGCCTTGCTGAGCCTTGCTGGGTGACAATGAATTAAAGTGTCGGTGAATAGAAATAACAAACAGCTGCCAGCATCACTCACCCATTATCTTCCTATCTCTCTAAGGACCAATCTCCACTGAAGAGATTGTGCTCCATGGGAGTAAAACCAGTACGGGAATAGAAAGCCCTCAGACTGAATCTGCCATAGGAGTGTGTGGGCACTGTCCATTAAAGCACTGAACGTTAAGATGCATAAGACAGATTAAAAATAAACAATTTTCTTTCCCTCATCTTCTGCCTCTCTATTTCCTTTGACTCACTGTCCTGTTCTGTCTGCAGCTGTTCTGTGTCTGTCATAAATCTGCATCAGAGCTGGGTTTATGCACTGGCTGCTCTAAAGGACTCACAGAACTGTGAAATATGCCCCAGATTTCTTTGCCTGTTCTGTGAAGGAAGTAGCAAGGAGTGGCAGGGTCGTGACTCATCTGCTTTGGTGATGCTTCACTAATGTAGCATCACATGCATGACATAAAGACAACAAAGGATGAACGCATCCTAATTTACTGTGTGTAGTGTATAAAGATATCCTAAGCACTCTGATGCAGCAGAAACTCAATTTTCATTCATAAATCACTCATTTCTGATGCTACACTACAAAGATGATGCACACACACACACACACATTTGTTTGAGGTGATGTGATGCAGCGTGCACATGCAGAGCTAAGGGAGACTGCAGGGCGGGGCGGTAGCAGCACCAGTGGCACTATTTCTCTGTGTGGCTGTGGATTAGTGCAGCCTGTTCCTGGGAGGCTGCTAACTGTTGCCCTGATCTGGCCAGGCAAGACAGCTGCAGCAGCTGGCCGCTCTGGCCCCACCCAGCTCTGCCAGCTTTGGGTTCATCTGGGAACAGCGCCAGTCAGCCACTCAGACTGCAGCACTCGTTGAGCCACACACACACACACACACACACACACACACACACACACACACACAGGCACACACACGGACGTAGTGGTAATTCAGATGTATCGCAGCACCACTACACACTTACTGACCTTATTAGAATACACAAGCATTTATGTGTGAATGTTAAATGGTTCCTGACATGATTTTGTTTCACTTTATTTTGAATTAAGTGATGCTATTTGATGAGACAAAACAGTGCGCTGCCCATCCCTTTCAAATATCAGTCTGGATAAACTACAACACATTAAGGTAGAGTGACGAGAGGCAACAGTTCAGCAGACAAAGTCAGGTACAACATGCAGGAACTAGTATTGTCTGTGGCCAACGCAATTCACTTCCTGTGTGTTGACATGCTTGATCAGGAAGATTTTAATGTCATGGTTTCTGTTTTTCAAACACTTCTCTGATGGTCACAGTTGAATAAAGGTGCTGTGAGTTTGGATTTGAGACAACTGCTCTTATAAATGATAACGTGTCTACGCCCATCTCCTTTGTCTTGCCCATCAAGGTGCTGGACTTGATCTCCAGTGACAATCTCAACGTGCCATCTGAAGAGGAAGTATACCGAGCTGTGTTGAGCTGGGTGAAACATGATATAGATGGACGCAGGCAACATGTACCCTGGGTAAGACTCTCTTACATATCTTATTTTGCCACACGCAATGTGTTTTTAGTTTGACTATGTATAAAAATACATCTCCATCACATTTTCTCCATTCCCCTCTCCTGATGCTAACACACCACCCACCACTGCTCTGCCCCCGTTAGCTGATGAAGTGTGTGCGGCTGCCACTGCTGAGGCGAGACTTTCTGATGAGCAACGTGGATACAGAGCTGCTGGTGCGACACCACTCAGAGTGCAAAGACCTCCTGATCGAGGCTCTCAAGTACCACTTGATGCCTGAGCAGAGGGGAGTCCTCAGCAACAGCAGGACGCGTCCACGACGCTGTGAGGGCGCCAGCCCTGTGCTCTTCGCCGTTGGTCAGTGTGCCCCTGAAGGTACCCACTAGGGTACACATAGGCCGCACTTCAATAAACTTTAGCTTGAGATGTCACTGCAAACATCAGCATGTTCACAGCTGGGAGATAAAAATACTGATATAATTATATAAGACAAGATATTGTTGGGGTTGGGTATCCAAATTTCTGAGAAAAGACACGTGTATTTCGATTCTGCTTATTGGTTCCTAGCTTTTGCATATTTCAGTCTCGCTCCAGAGTGAACTGCAGTGAGCATTTAACAGTCCATAGAAGTTGCAGTTATCTGCCAGGACCTGCTATGCAAATCTCACGCTACATCATTTGTTATACAGTACGCCACAAAAATATGCGATAAGAAACACTTCTGCTTACATCCTGGACCATAGCTAACCTCAGGAAGCCCTAAAGTTTAGCCTAGCTTCACTAAAAAAAAGATAACACCAAAATGCAACACCTGCAGATAAAGATATTTTGTGCAAGGGAGGAAGCATCTCCAATATGACCAAGCATTTACTTCAGCACGGTGTGAATCTGAAGGAATGCATCGTGCTTTGCTCGATGTGTTGTGGTCTCCCAGCCACAATAACGCCCCAGATACAGCGTTAACAGTAGCAATGTGTCACACTCTGGTACAAATTACAGATGAGCTGACATTTTGTATTAAAGGTTAACAAATTATGTCTTAAATTACATTATCATAATATACATATTCGTCTTAGATATGAGTTCAGAGAGCACTCCACCACCTTCATCCCCAGAGACCCCCCCCATAGTAACATTGCAATAACTCCTGTCACTAAATCCATGAAGGGGAAGATGAGCAAGGAGACAGTGGATTCATATCACAGAGTGGTGACAAGGTTTGTGGTAAAGTGGTCACATCCATTTGCTACAGTTGAGTCTCTTCAAGAACAAAGGTGGGCCACTTTTTATTCCTCAAATATCTGTTCTTTTTTCTCTCCAAAATATGTTGGAATTGAAACCAAGATTCAATAAGAACCAGATTTAATAAGCAGAATCAGAATCGATAAAATTGGAAACAATACCCAACCCTAGATATTGCTTGTAATTATATGCAGGATTTATAGCTGTCATAATAATGAAAATGTTTTCCAGGTCCTCATGGGTGCACTGCAGTAAAGTCAAACATTGGTTTAAACTCTCTTGACTATTAAAGCTAAAATGAACAGAAATGAACAATGAACTTTCTGGATTTTTATTTTATCCAGATTGGTATATGTTTCTTTTATTTAGAGGTCATAGAATTTTCTTTTAGTTTAGTTTAAAATAAAACATTGTGATATGTAATTTACTTAACGATATTTTGTCGCTGTAGCCTCGCACAGCTTCAAAATTCTGAACTAAACCATGTAACTACAATTACAGTTCATTATTTAACCATTAGAGAACCACAATAAGTGAACCCAGGTCTCAGCCAAAATCATCCCAAAACCCAACAACTTGGAAGAATTCCTCCGAAATTTTGGCAAACATTGACTAAAGTCACTCTTCTTTAAAGTATTAGCTTTTCATTTTAACTTTTACTGCTTGACTGCAAAGCATTTTCTCTGTTTGTGTGTGTGTCTGCAGGTGGTGGCAGTCTGTTTGCCATCCATGGAGACTGCGAGGCGTATGACACCAGGACTGATCGCTGGCACATGGTGGCGTCAATGTCCACTCGGCGGGCACGAGTGGGCGTGGCAGCCATTGGGAACAGGCTTTATGCTGTTGGAGGGTAATTTATGAGAATTATAGTGTTGACCTTTGACTCAAAACTCGTTAATCCACTCCACACTCCACTTAGTCATGTGATCTAAACATGACTCCTAAAGAGGAGGCTTTGGTCGGTGAACACATGAATGATTTACAGGTAAAATGATCCTGAGTGATGGTTATGTAAAAACAGCTTTCTCCCTGCGCTCCTGATAAGTTAAGTGCTTTCCTTAATGCAAAATGCCTTTTTAAACTTGACTCTTTTTCTACTACATTCATAGAGGAGATCACTCCAGACATGCTTCCATTTCAAAATGATCAAAAATCCTTTTTTTTTTTTTTTTTAAATTAATTTTATTCATATGCATGTCTCTTCAGGTATGATGGCACCTCAGACCTTGCAACTGTGGAGTCCTACGACCCCATCACTAACTCCTGGCAGCCTGAAGTTTCCATGGGCACACGGCGGAGCTGTTTGGGTGTAGCAGTTCTGCATGGCCTATTGTACGCTGCTGGAGGTTATGATGGAGCTTCCTGCCTCAATAGGTAGAGAGAGATTAACTTTTGGTGATGAATGCTCAACTTCTTGGTACTCATAAGCTAGATTTGCTACATTGTTTTATCTTGTTGCAGTTTTTTTTTTTTTGAGTGTTGTCTTGATGCTGTTTTCAAGGCCAGGGCTCAAAGACAGTTGGTCTACAGTAAATAGGGCAGCCTTTTTGTGTCATCATATAGAATGCTGCAGTATTGAGTCCTGAAACCCAGAAATGAGTTTGCATTTTTGCACTCCTGGTTCCTTCATCTTAAAGTCAGTGTTTTTTTTTTTTTTTGAATGGGTTTTAGTTAAATGCCTGAAAATGCTCAACTAGTGTACACAAAGGTAATATATTTTAATTTTTTGTTTACGACATAAAATATACCAGTAAATATTCCACTCATGAATTTTGAAGCTTTTACATGTCTTAAAAGAGGCAGTTGCTAACAAATGGCCAAATGAGACTACAGAGGTTGACGAGGACACAGTTTAGCCATTAGCGTTTTACCCCTGGTGATTGCATTTATGCCTCAACAATCATAAAAGTGGTGTTCATTTGTGAAGATAATTTCACTGAACAAAACATCTCAGTGTCATTAACGTTTGTTTGCCACAGAGCTTATTTTCTGCAATAATTCAAATTACAATGGACAATTCCCCTTTATTTTGCCCCCCCAAAGGAACCAGGGCGATGCTAACTTGCGGGTAACTCTGTTTCTTCTTTTCCAGTGCAGAGCGTTATGACCCTCTGACCAGTACATGGACCTCGATTGCTGCCATGAGCACCCGTAGGAGATATGTGCGAGTAGCAACTCTGGGTAGGAACTTGGCAGTAAACACAGTTTCATGAACACGCTATTCTACTATGTGTTTACGTTTCAGTGTCTGCATTTTAATATCTGAAATCTAGAGGGAGTTGCCACCTTGGTGTTTGACTGCTAATATTTACATTCTGAGTGAATACTCCCTTTTCCCCTCCAGATGGCAGCTTGTATGCAGTGGGAGGTTATGACAGCTCCTCACATCTTGCAACAGTGGAGAAATATGACCCCCAGGTAAACTGCATACTGTTAAATTTATTATCAAAGTAACTTGGTTGTCACCAAGATCAACTGAATATGGAGACAATACTGTACACTACGGATGTATATATGAACATGTGACCAACGCTCAGTCTCTCTATGTAATGAACAGAGCAACACATGGACAGCCATTGCCAACATGCTGAGTCGGCGTAGCAGTGCTGGCGTAGCCGTGCTGGACGGCATGCTGTATGTTGCTGGAGGCAATGACGGCACCAGCTGCCTGAACTCTGTGGAGCGGTTCAACCCTAAGTCCAACACCTGGGAGGGAGTGGCCCCCATGAACATACGCAGGTTAGTGTGAACCCAGAATTCATATTGGTACAAATCATCAAGTCCTGGGGCCAGATGCATTAAGCTGTGTAGATTCATGACTTAAATTGTGTGTTAGCACAACAGCAGAAATATGCATATGCATATTTTCATTAGATTTATAAAGCTGTGTGTACGCCTAATTCAGTTTTATCCCAGCTGGGCCATCAACGTCTTTTGACTATGATATTTAGTTGAATTTATGTAGTGACGTCATGTGACAAAATTCATTGTCAGCACCTCTAATGCCAACATCACATTGATGTAAAGTACAGATGGCATTGCTTTTTTGTTGGTTTTAAGTTGTTTAATAAACAAAATACAACATGGAGAACAAAACCCAACATCTGCAAAACATCATAGTCTTAATGTCCACACAACATGAAATTCTAATGTCTTTAGATATTTAAAATATCATCAACTCGATTTTCATTCTGGCAGAAATCTAATGTTTGTTCAAGGTGAGAGTTCAACTTTTTTCTAATGTCATTTATCACATCTGGTGCCAGCAGGGATAAAATGCTAAATCGTGATCATTGTGGTGCCGGATGCACATGCACTGGCCTCATTTTCACTCCTACAGTTTGCCATAAAGATGTTCACACGCCCTTAAACAGCTGTTTGCATATCAATACTTGTGCCTCTCCACTAGTCATTAGACCTGTCAGTAAATACAGCAAAGACTGTGCAATTTCAAAGACTGTGTCACTTTGGTGAGCAGCTGTCATTATGCACATATGCACTGCAGAGATAAATGTTTGACCTTGAAGACCCCCTTTGTAAGATGTCAGAGACAAGAGCCACCAAGGCAAGTAAGGAAGCAGCTTGCAGCCAAATGTCTTCCTTCCTATAATATCAAAGGAAGAGATGCCATTTATGAAGTTTAAAAGAAAATGAGGAGGCCCGTTTTCAGTCCTACATATGTGAGAGAGACACAGACAGAGTCAAAAAATGACAAAGGACCTGGGATGGATCCAGGAAATATAATTACACAAGACACACCTTAGCCAACTGAACCATCAGGATGACCTGGTTCTATTTCTCCAGCTGCACAGGTTCAACACAGTAATGAAATGCACTGGCCTCAAATGCACTGAACATTTTTCTTGAGGTCTGTCCAGCTTGTATCCTCCTTTTCATACTTCTTAACAAACATGTGACACCTTGGTGAGAGCGGTGGGGGATGAACTTGTCTGTTATTAGAAACATTGCTGTACCCTCAGTTTTGCCTTAAACTAAGTAGAAGATAAAATCTCTTTTGAAAAGCTACAGAACAAAGTTGTCTCTGTGGAGCTTGTCAAAAGGATATCCCTGCTGCAATTATTTTGCTCTGTGGAAAATCTTTACTCTTCAAGGCGTTGGATTTGGGGCATTTGGATGTCTTTCTTAACGCCTAAACCTTCTTACGGCATAAACATCAAATGACCTATTTTCCACAACAGTCAGCTCTTTCTTATTTCTCAGAAGATGAAACTTGTCCTGCGGGTGACTATCAAAGCAGACGTGCATGCACACACTCACAGCATCGTATTGATACAAGATCGGCATCAGAGAGGGAGATTAAGAGATGTAGCAGTCTTGGTTTCGAGGACACATCAGCAGATTCACTTGTTCCCCAGGCTCCTAGACACGCACACACACCTACACACACACTCACACACTGAGACTCACTTTGTTGTCTGTGAGTCAGTATATTGTAGGAGCAGGGAAACCTGACAACAGTTGACTATGCAGCCCCATGAATAACCCATGTGTTAATCAGCTGTGTGGCTTTGAGTGCTTTTCTTATCCAGTTGCTGAGAGACTCCATTTACACAGTCCAAAACATCACGCTGTATTCCCACTAATATATAACTCTCCTCAACAATCTGACACATGTGCCAATGTAAAAATATTGTAGAAATACTGACTTGGCCAAAATCATTTCACTATATTGTGATAATGATCAGAACTTGTGAAAATCAACACTCAAGAGGCTGGACGCAATATGTTTTCAGGTTGTCCGTACATCCCATTCTGGTGAACTCGATATCTCAGGAACAGTAATTTCTTTTTGGCACGAATGTCCTCTTGGACTCAAGGATGAACTCATTACAAGTGGGTGATCAAAGGTCAAGGTCACCGTGACCTTGCAAGACATGTTTTTGGCCATAACTCAAGAATTCATATGCTTATTATGACAAAATTTTCAACATTTTGCACAGATGTCTAATAGTATAAAATTATCGAGTGATGATATTTTTAAACCAAAAGGTTAAAGGTCAACTTCACTGTGACATCATAATGTTTTGCAAAAAAACAAAAAACCACCCTTTTCTGGCCATTACTCAACATCAAAACTCAGGAACAGAAGGGGAGACATTTGGTCAGACACTAATTTGGTGGTACTAATTTTGGGTGTTGACCTTAAACTTTGGTGATTTTACAGATCTTTTGTGCTGTCAGCTGGAAGATGTGTGTGAGGCATCCATGTTTTGCCAAAAAATACACGTAATTCTTTTAAGGAATTTAATAAAGGTCTTCACTACATATATGTGTTTGGACAGACATAAATGTAAACTGCAGATTGACTGGTTGGAGGCATATAAACATGAGGTAGTAATTCTTGTTTGGATTGAATTCCTTTTGATAGCAGCATAGGATACGTTGTCTTTTTTTATTGTCCCAACAAACCATTAATATTTCCACTGGTGTACTACTTAAATGAATAATTATATGAAGTTTTAGTCACGTTCTTGGTGTCCTCAAACTGTGGATCACTGTGTTCAGTATTCATCACTGTGATATCAGTGAATATCTCAGTAATTGTGTCATCTGTATGTCTCACATCTCTTTTTTCATCCTTCACTTTTTTTTACTCAATCATTAATAATGTTCATGCAGTGGGCTTACATTTTATGAATGTAACATAAATCCCACACTGCGTCCTCTGTAAATTAACAGGCGCTCGATTCTATCGGCACTTTGTAATGAATCTAGTTCACTAAAGTGAACAGAATGCATAGCGGTTATTATTCTTTCCTATTATGAGCCACAAAACTGAATCCTGATGTGGTGTGTTAAAAATCTGGCTGCACAATGCATGTGAAATTTCTATACTGAATTATATGTTTCTTCTCCTTCCAGGAGCACCCATGACCTGGTGGCTATGGATGGCTGGTTATACGCAGTGGGAGGTAACGATGGCAGCTCTAGTCTCAACTCTATCGAGAAGTACAACCCGCGCAGCAACAAATGGGTCGCGGCCTCCTGCATGTTCACACGGCGCAGCAGTGTGGGGGTGGCTGTGCTGGAGCTACTGAACTTCCCACCACCCTCCTCACCCACCCTCTCGGTTTCCTCCACCAGCCTTTGACACGGGGTCACCGCTTGGCTGACCTCAGCCTCTGCTGCTACAGCCCAGACTGGCTCTGGGAAGAGACGTAACTGCTCGGTTTGACACAGGGAGTAGGAGGACAGGAGCGGACAGGTAATAGGACTGAGGGAGGAGAAGAGAAAGAGGGGAGGTGTGGCTAAGGCTCCTGGCTTGGTTAATACGCAGTACCCTCCAGAATTAGTGGCTCTCTTGTTATAGGTTCGCCATAGTTTAAGAAAATACACAACATGTCATGAACTAAAAATCAAGGCAATTTTTTAAAAAAAATTGTTGATGTACAAAAGACATGTTCAACACACAGCTATTAATTTTTCATGAACAGTTAAGGACACAAGATGATTTATGAAAAATTCATCAAGATTTTTATTTTGTGGTCAAACCAATCTGGCTGGTCCTTACCAAGTTTGCCATTACTTCTGGACTACACTGTATCTGTTCTGGAAGCCTGAAACTCCACTGTACAGCTCCACCATACAGACACCAGCTCCCACTCTCCTCAAGAGTACAAAGATGATCCCGGATGTTGTAAACAGTGACCGATCTTTCCTCAAGCTCCACTTTTTTTCCCACCACTCCAGTGTTTGACACACTCCTCGTGAAACGTGGTGGGCACTTAATTCTGTCATGTGAAATGTAAATGTTTTTGGTTTGATGTTGTCCTTTGCAAGACTTTTTCTTTTGATGTCAGGATTTTTTGCAATAATGTACAAAAAAGAGAAACTGAATGATTTTACTTTTGGAATGTAGCTTTTTACTGGGTGTACCATGCATGTTTACGTATTGGCATTGACTCCCAACAGGAGGATAAAATGTTGTAGTGCTGCTAAGCCACACTAGGTGGCAGTAAGAGGCAATGTTATAAACCCTTCCCACACTGCAATTCAGCATGGACACTGACAGCATCGAGACGTTAGGCCCTCAGAACTGTATATGAGTTTAAATCCTTTTTTTTATATAAACACAGAAGAATTATGTTGAACTAAATGTATTTATAAAAATGTATGAATTCTAATATATTCTGTTTTAAAGATGCTTAGAGAAGGAAACAGATCAGACATATGCCTATTTAAGAGTGTTTTTAATATATTTATTTAGTTGTGTGATGCGCATATCGTCAATAGAAATGACAAAGAGAATGTCCAAGTGTGAAAGTGGTATCAGTCTCCTGGTTACGAGGACTGATTGTTGCATTTGATATGCAGCATTTCATTTACATTTCTTAATGTTTCTTCACTGCCACAAGCATGATCTCACATGAAACTGTACCTTATGTCTGCTACATTTGTGCAAAAGGCATTATTTGCTTGCAAACCTGTTGATCAGACGATGAAAGGACTCTGAATTGTCTTTAATCCTATGTAGTGGACATGGAGGTGGATATAATCCGTGGACACATTACAGTTTAAAATGACATTAAAGCAGCAAGTACTGGTTTACCTACTGTATATCAACACTTGACACTAATGAGTAATGCTGTTGACACTTGGTGCTGTCATATTTCCTTCCGTACATAATCAAGTGTGGTGTCTTGTTATATTACCTCATTGTTGAAATGGATCCAACTCTGTTGCAACTAAAAACAGCTGTAAAATTAACTACAAATATACTGGCTATAGAACGTGTGGAGGGTGACGTAGGAATGTCACCGCTGAACTTGCATTGTTTGATATAAATGGATTACTTTGAGTCCTCTAGACTCAGTTAACACCTGGGTTCAGTTCAGTTCATGTGTAGCGCAGTGATACTATTTCAGACTTCTGAGAAGTTGCCTTTTTTTTCCTCCTTTTTTTTGAAGGATTTCGTTGATCCAGTTGTGTTTATCTGAAACTACCTTACTTTTCCTTTGTTAGAGCAGACCCAGTAGAATAGGGGCTGTGATGGTCTTATGGAGATGCTGTTATTCTGTAAAGCCGCTGTGAGTCAGGGCCGGACTTTAAGAGAAAGGCACACAAAACCACACAAGACTTTGGCCTCAATTCTGCTGATTGAACTGTAAATACAAAAGTTGCTTATCTTAAATCCGTTTGTGCAATTTCAATGTGACTGTAGCTTTTTTTTTTTTAATTTTAGTTTGTGTTCAATGTGGTGATATTTGTTTATTTATGATATATTTGTTATTTATGAGAAACTTTAAAATATTGAATTTTGCACTATTGCGAAATGGAGCAATACAATGTAAAAAATAAAATAAAGATGTTTTCAGATGTGATAACTGGCTGGACGTCTTTGAACACATGTACACACAATGGGTGGGACAAAATCTTAAACATATCCTGCAGGTTTTATCCCTGCAACTGCTAAAGTGTCTCACTGTACTCACTATATTCCACTCTGGATCAGAGAAGCAGCTAAATGCCCAGTGAAAACACATACAAACAAACACAAACACATTCGGTTGTGTTGCTAGCACTGTTTGTTGCTAGGCTGTTGCTTGGTGCCTTCCCAACATACTCCTCTTTCATAGTGATCCAAGCGGACAGCTGAACACTCTCACTTTACCCTTCTTGACCTCAGTCACATGGCATTCACACCTGTGGCTGCCTCTGCATGCACTCAAACCTATCAACTCCCACTCTCTGAAAACGCATGGAAACACAGGCCAAATATACACAATAGGAGAGAACAATAATACAGATAGAGTTGAGTATCACAATATTATGTTTTGTGATATTGTACTGATTCTTAAAATCACTGTATTTGTTTTAATTAATAGTTCACATGCAGGATTTATGGCAGTATGTGTCATGTTTAAACCCCTGACTTCTCGATCCTTCAGTGTTGTAATCTATCTTAAGCCATTCGATTCCTCCAATCCAAAGTAACAACTAGCATGTGACAGGGACTGTGACAAATACAAATGCAGATCCCACCATTCTGACTGCATAAAAAGTCAACTTTTTTTTACTCAGATTTTATGCATATGTTGGCGTATTCCTTATACTAACAGTTTTTCTAAAATCTGATTTAAAAAAATGTAATAAAACGCTTTGCTTACAGTCTTACAATATATCACAATATACTGCACCATAACCCCTGTAATATGATACGTATTGCATCACCAGATTCTTGCCAATACACAGCCCTAAAGCACAATGCAAAGCACTGACAGCTTTGAATGGGAGGAAGAATGGCTAATGGCACATACAGCTGGCTGAGCAGTATTTTCTATTTAGGACACCAGGAGACACATCTGTGCATGTGTGTTTGGAGCTTTGCTATACTTGTGTGTGACTGCAAAAATAAAAAAATGTTTAATGGTTGCAGAAACTGAAAATTAAAAGGTGAGAAATTCTAAACACAATTTACAGTGTCAGATGAACGATGAGAAATGTTTCCAATTTTCAAACCTCTAACGGATTACTTAATATGGTTACTTGTTTTACTGCTAAGAGCTAGATGAAGAGACTGACACCTCTCTCATGTCTTTAAGATAAATATTAAGCTACAGCCAGTAGCCAAATGTCAGTGAAAACACTGGATACTACATGGGATACTAGCTAGCCTGGCTGTGTGAAGGCAACAAAATCCACCCACTGGCACCTCTGAAGCCCACCAAGGTTGTAAATATGAGAGTGGTATCGATCTTCTCATCTAACTCTCAGCAAGAAAGCAAGTAAGTGTATTTCCCAAAATGTCAAACTATGCTGTATCATTTTATGTTTTCTGTCTGTTATGAGAGTGATGAAAATATACTGGTGAGTTAGTTGATCCTCTTAATTATGTATTTCATTATTTAACAGTTTTTTATGAGATAACATGAAACTTAAAAACAATTAATATAAAAAACAAAACAAATCAAACACTTCTTCATTGTCCAAATATGTAATCTGTTATTAACATGTATAAAATCACAAAAATAGGACTGAAAAGATGAAAATATTGTGGGAAAAGTATGCATGTGTTTGGATATACAGGTATGCACAGACTATTGTCTTCGCATGTCTCTGATTGTTGAAACTGTGACTCATCTCCACTACAATGAAGATACTAATGAGTTTACAACCTGTCTGCATAAATGTCTCTCAGCATTCCTGCCACTGCAGCCTCTCCTCTTTCCCCTGGTGTCAGCCTCTGCACAGCCCTTATCAGGCCATGGAGATGCTGTCACCCTCTCTGGAAGGACTGACTTGTCAACTGGGCCACTACACCTACTGTGAGAGGCCATACACTTTTTCACTGACCACTTCAGATAAGACCGGGCCTGAAATGGAAAATGTCTCAACCCCATCAAAACTATTTATGACTGTGCAGCTCACGGGAGTGTAAGTAGAAATAACTTGGAAGGCCTTTACGCTCAAGTACAGACAAGAACAAGGGGTGTGTCTGACGGCAGACCTACAGAGGGTGGACTAAATAAGAGTAACACTTAACAGCACAATAGAACGTGACGCAAAGCAACTACTGTAGATCACAGTTTAAAAGGAAGATA
The DNA here is from genome assembly GCF_011397635.1 of Epinephelus fuscoguttatus. Lineage (NCBI taxonomy): Eukaryota > Metazoa > Chordata > Actinopteri > Perciformes > Serranidae > Epinephelus > Epinephelus fuscoguttatus. Next base: position 21,228,805 of record NC_064758.1, on the reverse strand, counting down.
CACAAGTGAGTTATTTTGATTACAGTATCAATAAATATTGTGTGTCAGCTTAGAAAAAGGTTTAACAATCCTTGCAAAAAACATTTTGAGAAGATTTTCAAGGTAATGGAAAGCAAAGAAAAGGTGCTAAATGGTACATTTTTAAATCAGTGCAAAACCAAAATATAGGAAAATGAAATTTATGGAAGGTGGCTAAGGAAACGTTTAAAAAATCATCATGTGCTGAACACAAAAAAGCAGCAGTTTGTAAGCATCACACGGTAAGTAAACTAGACCCTAAACTACCAGTCATAAACTGAACATTGATAGTCCTCACAACTAGAGCCCCACGAATCTATCTGTCAACCACTAAAAGCAGTCGATATTGGCCTAGCGAAGATAAATCAGTACTCTTCTACTGCTGCCAATAGCCTTACAACATTCCCAATTTGAGAAAGGGTGAGATTAAAGCAAGTCAGATTTTCCCTGTGCCTCCAGGCCTCCAAATCACTACATCCGCCCCTGGTAATAATCAAAGCACAGAGTGGGTGGATGACACAAAGACAACAAGCAATGCATCATCATATTAATAAATATTTCCATCCAAAGTTTGATTAAAACTGAAACTAAAACAGCATAGTCTGAAGAAGTCTAAATAAGTCGCTTTCAACCACTTAACAGTTTACTGTTTGTTAACGCAGATACTTTGGCGCTGTGAGGAAAAGCTGTCTTTGTCTGCCTCTCTCGGGTTGGACTGAACCAATTCAAAGGGTGGTCCAAGATGTGTCATTTTCAATTTATTAGGCCTACTAGTTTTTTCAGTTGGTGAATATTGTAAATTTATTATTAATGATGCTGATGGTGAGGATTGTATGATGATAAATTTATTTGTAAAAAGAAAAAAGTGGGGTAGCAAAACCATTACTTTGCTCCCCCTCACTGAATAATGGGGATGCACTTCACTCTACTTACTCTATCAATCACACACCTTTGCTGCTTTTACGTAGGTGCCACATGAAGTGCCTAAGGCGTTATAAGCTGTTTCTATTGAATTTCAGAGTTCCAAGGAAATGATAATCCTTGTCTAACATCACGTCACAACACTCCACTGTCAACCTGAGGAATTGCTCACTCTGTTGTTTTCCATAGTGAAATTGATAAGATCAACTCAACATGTGACTTCCACTTTTCTTACTGTGCGTATATGTCTGTATTTGTTACCTCAAAATAAAATCAATCTTACGTTTGGTCTTTTCACTAGTTTTCTATGATCATATAAACTTGTGGTGTGTCATAAAAGGGATCTACTGAACAGAGAAGTTGAATTAGTACATCTGACTTTGACTGATCTTGCCTTCAAAAGAGGGTCAGGCTCCAATTAAGATTCCTTAATGGTCGTCCTGTGTGAGAACTTTGGCACGTCAGATTCTCTGTTGGACACCTGATGTTGGGGGCCTCAAATCCAGACTCCGTTTTAGTGGCCCGAGGTGTGACTTTAGCACCACAGCTCTCACCCACTGAGTCTGGATAAACACAAGCGAGTGATTTCTTGGGGAGAGCCAGAGTTCAACCCACCACACATGGAGGGAATGACATTATGAAACTAGCACTTAGGTCTCCTCTTTTGAACAGATGTGATGCATCTAAGAAAATGAAATGGTCAGTTTAAACTTAAGAAGACCCAGCTGGGTATAATTTACATTCAGTAGGTACAGTTACAAATGATCTGATTTAAGAAGAAAGGGGCACAATTACATACAATACTGTCATAGGCACAGGCTGAAAAACATACTAAATAACTATGTCTTTATTTTTAATGGTAAACCATGTGGGCTATTGTGAGGAAATAGCTCATTCAGGAACTCTGAGCACCGCCATATGAAATGCAATGGAGGAAAAAAAGAATGGACTGTTTGTCTTTTAGATATAGTGTTGTTTTTGGCAAGGCACCTGGTATTTCCCCTTCCCGTTGAGCAATGTGACACAAATCTGTAGGAGTGGGATCTACAGTAGTACACTTACTCACAAGGTGAGTTATCAAACAACAGACACATTTTCTGCTAAGACTGAAATCTCTAGCCACACTAGAGTCCTTAAAGGTTGCTTGAAACAAGCTAGCTCATCAAATTCCACGTAGATTGTCGAACCATGACTTACAAAAACTTCTGAAGCTGCTCCGAATAAAGACGTTCCAATGCCATTTTTTCCCTTTCTGCATTATCAGCCAATACCAAATATCAATCTGATGACAATGCGTTAACAAAATTAAAAAGCTGTACACTACTATCCATGTATGGGTGTGAAATGATTGCTATCATTGTTGCATGGTATGGATCAGGTTAAATCCTCTGTAAAACATTAACAAATAAATACAGAGAATGAATGCTTAGGACTTTCTTTTATGATCTCATTCGACATTTTGCTAACAGCCAACATTACACTGTTTACCATAAATCAATCTTTCACCACTCTTAAACAGTAGTTGCCAGTGGCTGCTCTGCACAACTTGTTGCGTAGTTTATTGTTTTAGAGCAACAGTGAAGAACTGAATCTGGGAAAACTGTCATTTTTACCCAGCTGTTAAACTACTTTCAAGGCTATGAATAAATCATGTGGTATGGAATTGGTGCCAGTATTTTAGGCAATATTGGTATCGATATTGGAACAACTTCCAAATAGCCTCACTTTAAAGATGGTCCAAAAAGTGTTATAATAGAACATAAATGGGGAAAGCCTCGCAAACTTTTAGATAGTCCCCCAATGTTAGTCATGATTTTGCAATTGGTTGTGCACAAACAATGATGCCAGTGGTTGTGTGAAAAAAAATACAGCTTTGAAGAGAACTTCCCATCCGCCTTCTCACCCCTGGTTTCAGAAAGTACAAAACTGGTCAGATGCAGCCCCCTCGAATTCTGTCATTAAAAGGGTATAAGGGGAGGGAGTTGAAACCAACGGACTTCCTATGACTCATAAACCAGAAATCAAATTGTTGGATGGTTGAGAAATGGAAAGACAAATTTCCTTTCCCACTTGTGGGGCAAAAAGTTTGACCTAAGATAGGCCCCAGAGTGGTGTGCCAATAGTTTTTTTCTAGAATGGTAAAGGTAAGACCCGCTTTACTCTCCCTGTGATTGGCTAGTACTCATTGCCTTCATTAGTTGGATTGGTTAGGTTTAGGCATGAGGAGTGAGGTTGGTAGGGTAACAACATCAGCATAAGAAAAAACTAGAATTTCCCCAAACCGGTAGAGTTGCAGTTTACATGCAAGTCTGTTCAGACTTGCATGTAGCCATGACAGGAGACAATGCTTTAGTTATGGACGCTGCTGAAAAGAGGCTACAAATTCTAAAGCTCTTATACCTTACATACACATTTTCAACCTGGCAGCACAGAAGATCTACACAATCACCACAGTTTCAAGATGGGCACCCAAGATTAGTGTTGACAATTCATTATTTGACCAAATGCCTGCCTTTCATTTCCTTAAATATTACGTTGAATAATGAACAGAAAAGTGTTTTTGCAGAACACAGTGAAGTTGACCTTTGGACTTTTGAATATAATGTAAAATGTCATCACTGTTAGACAGGATAGATGACGAAGACAGACAAACACAAAAAACTCACAAGAGGGAATCAGATTCTGCCTTCAAGGGTGAGAGGGGTTATATTTTCAAGGAAAGGAGAGACGACAAAAGAAGATTATTTTTATCATTATCATTATTGGTGTAAAATGTAGAAATCTTAGCGTTCAACATTAGAGTTAAAAAAAATCTTATTACAAAGTACACACGGTAAAGCATGCAGGCATCATGTTAACAAGTTAACATTGAAATGTTAACAAGTGAACAGTTATTGTATAACTGTTCACTTGTTAAGGAAATATGTTAAAAGAAATGTGAGTAGCCATTTTGGTATAAGTCAGTGTTTTTGTTTTTTGCTGTTTTTAACATTGGCTATTATGGCTACATTTCTATCACATTCACTCAAGGAAAGATAATTTATCAGCGACAACAGAGACATTTTTGACCTCTTTAGAAAATTCAAATAAGCCAATTGGGATAAATTGGATTAGTTTCATAAGTCACAATGTGTTTTTGTTGGCCATGCCTTTACTCCAATATATCCCAACTTGTTGGAGGTCAGCTGTTTCACACATTGCTTACTAATGTGCTTCTACATTCTGTAAAACAAACCCTACTCAATGGAAATCATGTGAGTGGCAGATATAACTCAGTGAAGTGGAGGGAAGATAAGAAAACATGTTGTCTATTTTATCTGTCTTCATCTACTGAAGTGATAAACGACACTTTCTTTAGTCATCTTTACATCTTGTCAGTCACTTACCAAGATGTTTTATGCTGTATTAAGTTACCTCAAATTCAATCAGTATTCTTTGATTAAAATTTTAAACATCTTAATAAACAAGTTTACAACGCAAATTAAACCAGGGTCATCTTTAAGGACACCAAGGCGAAAATGGAAAACGTGATTTCTCAGAAACAAACTTGAAATTCTTGAAACTCTTGCCTATAACATAAACTATAACATTATTGTGTCATCCAGGAGAGTCCAAAGTTTTCATGTTGGGTAACACTGAGGATTTCTTCTTAGGAAAGAAATGAAACGTGGACACAGAATGGGGAAAAACACCCACTTTGCAACTCTATCTGACCATTAAAAAACAAATATTTTTTTTTAAACATTTTGGATGGTATCTCTGACTCCTTACTAAGAGGGATCCTCTGAATCACTATTGTCCTAGCCCTGATCTTTTTTAAATAAATTCATTTGGAAAACCATTTTACTGAGTAACCAAACTGATTACATTGTGATCACTGTAAACTTATGTAATCATTTCTATTTCCATGAAAGCACTGTTTGTGGATCTTCGTGGAAAAGCCAGGAGATAAACGTGACAATACATGCAGCCAGCATGATGACTCACATTTCTTCCACATATTTCTTTAAGGCACCCTGCCAACTGGAAGAGGTAACCAGGGATTTTCTGCTGTGAGGTCAATCAAGTTTCAGTTACATTTCACGTCAGGTACATGAAACAGTTTTCACCTACATTAAAATCATCAGGTAGGATGCAAGTCTTTCCCAAGAATTTCAACATTTTTTGCCCAAGGGAGCTAAATCTGGTACAAAACTGACAGGTATAAATCTGCCCTATAAGGTGCTATCTTAATTAAGCTGTATGACATAATATTTTTTTGGTCCAGATATTCAAGATCCCCCAAATTCATATATAACAACTATATAGTGAAGTAAATAAATAAATAAATAAATAAATAGCTCTTGGTATAAGTCAATGTGACCAAATGACCAGTTTAGGCTTGTTTTTATTATTGACTGTCATGGCTACATTTCTATCACATCCACTCAAGGAAGGATAATTTATCGGTGACAACAGAGACATTTGTGACCTCTTTAGAAAATTCAAATAAGCCAATTGGGGTAAAGTGGGTTAAATTTAATGTGTCGCAATGTGTTTTTGTTGGCCATGCCTTTACTCTAATATATCCCTACTTGTTGGAGGTCAGCTGTTTCACATGTTGGTAACTAATGTGCTTCTGCTTTATGTATAACAAACCCTACTCAATGGAAATCATGTGAGTGGCAGACGTTAACTGGAAGTGAAGTGAAGGGAAGATTAAGAAAAACATGTCTATTTAATCTGTCTTCATCTACTGATGTGATAAAAGACACTTTCTTTAGTCATTTTTACATCTTGTCAGTCATTTACCAAGATGTTTTATACTGTATTTAGTTATCACACAATCAATCAGTATTCTTCTTTGATTAAATTCTTCGATTAAATTAAAACTTGTCATGGCCCATCAAACAGGGTTCTAAAGAACAATAATACAGCATCTGGAAGGCTGGAAGGTGAGAACGACTGCTCTATAGTTTGTTATCACAAGCTGATGACTGTTTCTGCCTCAGGTGCATCCGCTTTAACGATCCGGCTGAACAGGTTGGCCATAGCTGACAGTAAGCAGCACACGTTTCATTCTGACCTCAGCAGCTCACCACAGACTATGATCTCACTAATGAGCAAACACAACATGATCATGAGGGTTTGACTCCTCTGTCTGATTGATAAGACCACTTGTCACTGTCCGTTAAAGGACACCTACCTGGAAAATTACATGCTTTCCAGTAAGTCATGAGTGTCACAGCCTAAAACCTATGAACGAAATTCCCAAAAGGTCTAAAGGGAAAAGTGAAAGATAAAGTGTAATTTGATTCTGTCAGAGGTTTAACTTTTCAAGAAATTCAACACAGAAGAATGAATCAATGTTGGCACCATGAAAAAAAAGACCCTGTTCTTATTTCAAACACCCATTTGGTCGCCCCAACCACCGCTGGAAATGCCCTGATGTCTCGCTAAAAAAGAGTCTTTTTTTGTTGTTGTTTGTTTCACGTCATCCACCATCCCCTCCAGTTCCCCCTGACATGTCAGCTTTCATATATATGTAATCTAAACTACATCACTGTAGAAATGTTGATATGCTACGTGTGAAACGCAAAAATACTACATATCCATGGTTTGCAAAAATGTACAATGCAAACATTTTCCTCTGGTGACTCAGCTGCTGACTTTACACAGTGTTGGCTGTGTTATCAAAATAAATGTTCTGTTCCATTATACAGTACATCCCTTGGGAAGAAAATGTAAATACAGAGGGAGATTTCAACTACTAAAAAGCAACCAAAGTTTATTTTAGGCTGGTTTGTTAGAGTGAGTTTAATTTTTCAGGTGGTGGGTATCTCATTCAGGAACAAACTCCTTACAAGGCAAAGGGTTTATGCAAACAGCATATATTTGCATATACCTCTTATGAAAATTAAAGCTTTTGAATACACACACATGCTGTTTAAACTATTCTCCTTTCCCATCCTACTGACAGATGAGTACCTAAAGGAAAATATTACCCACACTTTTTCATGGGAAAGATGTCTAAAAATTTTTCTTGACTTTTCAAGGATCCATATCACAACATAAAACACAAGCAGACCTGTATAGTATACTTTATGCCAAATGTTAACTGTCGTATGAAAATCAAATTAAAGTAATATTGCTTTACAAGCACTTACATCATTCTGGTATTGGCTTTAAAGCACGATGGAAAATGGAACCAACTGCAACATCAGTGTATTCTTAATGCATTTAATTATAAACTCATTTTTGGATGCAAGTCTGAAAAACAATGCATCAGCATAAGTATGCAGGCATACTGTATGCCTTTTAAGCTTTTCAGTACAACCCATAAATATAATTTAAATTAATATGCCCAGTAAGCCTTTCAATACAATTTATCAGTAGCTTAATTTTAATGCATTTTGCTATTCAACTCAATGCTGGCTATATTAGCCATTAGCTTACATTGGTAGATACATTTATTATGAACTGCCTCCTTGCAAATAAACAAATAGGACTTACTAAAAATGTAGGTTACAATTAGGATAAACAAGATGTGCGTATATACTGCCACTCCAAATGACAAGCACACTTTGATTTCGTTTTAACCATTTGGTTATTCAGTGTCCAACGTGCACGTTGGACATTGTCAGGACATGGAGCGGTGAAGCTCCCAGAGTAGGGAATGACAGCCAGTGGTTATCTTGGCCTGTAGGTTAATTGTTTTAAAAAAAAAAAGAATGCTCCTTTCCAACGAACTACCACATGCTACTTTCAGAGCAGACCAGTTACTTTGAAGAAAAGTATTTGCACATCCAACTGTCTCAGATGCAGGTGCGTTGGAAAAAATCACTCAAGTCTTTGGACAGAAAATCTTGCACACTGCTCTCACGCAGCTTACAATTTAGTATCACTAAAGTTTCAGTCCACCTGCACCTCCGTCAAGAGTGTTCAACGTTGAACAGGAGGGCCGAAACATTAGTGTTACTGAAAAATTGTGAAGCTGAGCAAGAGCAGCGTGCGGGATTTTCTGTTTAAAGAGCAGACCAGTTAAAACCAAAGCGGAATGCACATTGGTGTTCCGACAGACAACTCAACGCCCAAGGCTGCCCATGACAATTACTCCATTTCAAACATGCAGTAGCCTACAGTTTAAAAGTAGCGCAAAGTGGGGCACTGGTATGCAAACGTAAAATCACACTGTCACAACATTATGTGTCTTGCCCCACTTGCCCAGCGTTACTCAAATATATCAGATTCAATCTCTATTCGAACATATTCCAGCTAGCTGACGGAATACGTAGAGGAAACAAAGATGCTAACGGTAAATCAAAGATCATACATCAGCACATATGAGAGCTACATTACGTTAGCAGCTAGCCAACATTGAACACATTTGCTGTTATGTTACATCACATGGAAGCTTATCCATGAAAGATTACGATAACAAAAAATTTCATTTCACACAATAAAACTACATAACTTTTCCAAAATCTCTGATGATTGTTTACCAATTCATAACTTTTCCAGGCCTGGAAAATCAGATTGTGAAGTTTCATGACTTTTCCAGGTTTTCCATGACCTTGGAAACCCTGTAAGACGGGACTCAGAAAATCTTATATTCACAGTGTTTTAAAAACAATGTGATACTTGATACACCCCTCCCTCCTTGGTGAAAATACCACAGTGATGTTTTGTCAATCTTTAACATCTACTGTGTGTTTTCTTTACAAATTAGTAAAAAAAAAAACAAGCATGAAGTAACACTTCCCAGATTCTTAAGTTTCATAAACACTGATGTGTTTAAAGTATGTGGTCCAATAATAAATAGACTACTTGAGTGTGCAGGCATTTTTCATGTCTAGGCATGCCAGTGGAAGCTCCCATCATCCCTTTTGATTGACACACACCATCCAGTGTGTTAAGTGACCACTCATTGCAGTGGTCACACAACAATAAGCTCCATTTGGCTCCTGGAAGGTGTGAAACGGCACACTTCTCCCTGAGCCCCCCTGTCTTTGTTGTTGGGATTGATTTAACAGACAGAGGCAACTCACAGAAGGTGTGACTCCCACTCATTATTCACCACACACACACACACACAGCACCAAACTCCACCCCTCTTACGCACACACACTCTCACCGGTCTGACTATACAGCCCTCACCCTGCCTACTTCCCCCTCAGTACAAGACTGACTGCGGCAGTGAGCGCACTGCACTCTTGGATTACACTCATCCATCACAGAAGGAGTACAGTTTCTCTTCAGAGCAGCGCAAAGCCCCACAGAGCAAGGCAGCATGGGGAGCAGCATGTCATGTGTCCCCCACAACAACTTAAGATTCTCTGGCAAGAGTTTCATACGCAGAAACAGGTAAGAAAAATCACGTCCAGGTGTTCCTACTGTACTTGTGTCAGTGTGTCATGCACTTGGCTGCCATTTGTTATTATAGACTCTGTGTTTCAGCTGGAAGGAATTCTTGGTATTTGTCAGGGTTTTGAGCGGTGGGGTTAAACAGAGGTTGTGAATTTTGTGAGGCCAGGGTCAGGATCACATGGTAATACAGGATAGTCTCAGAGCTGTGCCTGAGCGGTGCCCGTCTGGCCAACGGTGTCAATGATCCAGTTACCATTTGCCTCTTCTTTGCATCTCTGTGAAGATAATCTGCCAGCTGTCAGTGAATCTGGTTTCCCTCCAAAATCAGGACCTGACCTCACTCATTATCATGATCATATGTGAGCAATTATAGTTAATAGCTGATATCTGGTTTATGACACCTGATATATAAGTTAATAGCTTGTCGTGGTCTGACCTGAAGGCTTTGAACATGAATACAGGATCCGTCTGACATTTATGGGTTATACTTGTTAGTCTATATAGTTTTCCTAAACCTTCCAGGGTTATACGCCTGGGCATGTTAATGTTGGTACAGCCCACTCTGCTGGACCACCACATCTGATCCTAATTAGCCTCTGCTCCAGTCTCCTCTGTGCTGTGTGATGATTCAGGGTCTGGTTTTGTCAAACGTGCCATGTAGCTCTTTGGTTTTCAAATAAAAACTAAGGCACGGCAACCTTTCAAAAAACCCCAACGGCTCAAGCTTGAACACTGATACGCCTTTCTAAGTTGGGTCGACGGTTCAACACGAACAATATGTTCAGTGTTCCTGTTTCTTGTGTATCCTACTAACTCTTTGTGTTGGTTAATCAGGCCAGGCTCAGGTATTCCCCACAGAGTAGAGGAGTGAGTAGCGGTTGAATACCACTGCAGTGACCTAGGGAATGTTTGCAAATCCGCTACCTGTCTATTATCTTTACTCCTCTGTCACTTTGCAAATGTGGATTGCATCAGCGTGCATGGTTTTCATATTTTGTCTATGCGTGGATACGTTGTAAAAGATGGATGTAGTGAAATACCATCACTCACTAAACACCAATCAATGGCTGTTGCTGGACATGGACTTCCTGATTAGACAGACCTTGATTCCCACCATGCAAACAAAAGCCTGCCTTGTTGCAGTGAGGACACTGGCACATACATGTACAGATAAGCAGATAAACCACAGGCTGAGATTGTAAAAGCAGCCCCCCAGCCTTATCATTGCAGTGAGGGAGCTTCCTCATGAAGATGTGACACTGATGGTAACAGATGAGGGTCATGCAAAACAAAGGAGGACATTGAATGCTGATTATGCTTTGCATACCCTCACTATCAGAAACACAAGACCTGATTGTTCTCATCATTTAAATGGCTGGCATTGATGGAGTGAGGACAAAGGAAGAGGCGCCGGTCAATTTATGTGACATGTGACACAAATTATGATTCAAAGTCATTAATCTGCTGTGAAAATTGAATGCAGTGTTCAAAGTTTAGTGATTTATATGAAAAAAGAGGGGAAAACAGAGACATACGTCACTGATGCTTACTCTGAAATGGAAAACGGTAGGGCATAGACTGCTGTAATTAGGTCATCTCTCGATCTGTCAACACCGTACGACAGTGAACTCCCTTAAACAGGAAATATTCCTTGTTGACACTGCAGTTGGGAAGTTAACAGAACAGCAAACAAGATAGATGGTAAACATTGGGAGAGTGAGTGGTAACACGTGGTTTTCTTCTCTCTCCCTGGCAGCAGTCGCCTGTTTCGCAAGAAGAATCCTCAAGAGGGACAGGAGAAGTCCAACAGCATCATCAATATCCTGTGCACTGTCACCCCCAGAAAGGTAAGAACCTCAATCAGCTCGAAGTGGATGGTGAAAGCATGAAACTCAATTATCTGCATACCAAACAAAACTGCTCTCCTGTAAATGTCCACCCATGTGTGATTTGATTTTTATTGGCGCCTCCTGACTGATTTTAACAGCAGGGCTAACTGGTTTATTCATGTCATGTCTAAACTTCACTAACATTACGACTGGTTGCAGGAAATGTCGCATAAAGATCTGCAGACAATAGAGAACATAAAATGGGATCCTCCGTTCCCTTACGACCCGGCCAGCGGCTGGAAGAAGAGCAGCATCAATGTGAAGAATTACGGACGGATGATTCACAGCTCCAAAGTTCGCTTCCGCTTCCTCCACTGCCAGGTGAGTGGACCAAATTACTTTTTAACGACTGTATGTTGAAACATCAGGAAAGCAACTATAAAAGAAAACAACACTGCTGCACAGTCCTCATTGTGGTTAATGAGGTCTGAAACAAAGGACAAGCCTACACTGACACATCATGCCAGTCATCTTCATGAGTGTCAAAACCGAAAAAGACACAAACAAAACAAACAACAACAAAAAAGACATGGAGAGTAACAGGATGTTGCTCTGTGCCCACCAAATACGAAACTCTGTTGGTATTGACGTGGTGGCTGGCTGTGAATAATCCAATCCTCTCTCCACAAAGCAGACCGCAGCCTGTGTTTGGACATGCTTGCTTTTGCTGCAGTTGTGAAACATCTCGGAGAGAAAACCTCAGGGTAGAGAGACTTCCTCTGATCCCAGAGACTGATAGAGGATGCACCGGCTCCTCACTGTGGGAACTTCGATTTGTCAGAGATGTGACACAACAGCTGTCGAAAACTAAAGAGAAAAGATTGATTAAATGAATAGCGTCATTCAGGCAAAAGAACACATTGTATCATAACAAAAAAATACTACCACACAGGAAGGAAATGTGTATTACAAGGTGCTGGGAACTGAAGCCATACATGAACCATTAAAGGGAGAGAGGGTTGCTGTCAAAAAGACTGGCATTTTGTGGTCAGTGAAGAAATTCATACATTTCTGAGAATCCTCAGCCAACCTACTAAATCAGAACATTTCCTGCTGGTTGAATCAGCGGATGATACAAGAACAAGATGTTCCAATATGAAATAAATAATCAGACTTAACCCCTGGCAGAGATTTAAAGAATAATTAAAGAATAATAATCTCCTATGTGACTCTTTCCTTATCTGAAGCAAACATCAGAAGAGACATTAGTGAAGACATCGGCTTCCAGACATGAGCCTATGTGCATGCAAGGTTTATTTTCATTAAAACTAAACCACAGGATTTTTCAGATTAGTTTTCTAATTAAAAATGTGCCAATCTGTGGAATCGGCTGCTGCTCTGTGCACACTGTATGTGATTTTTTTCATAATGCAGTAAAACAAGAACTGCAGTTTTCTTGCATGAAAAAAATTCTCATAGACATGACTTATTTTTATCATCCCTGTTTCTGCATCTCCAACTCTTTCACCTTTGAACTTCATTCATTATCTCTGCAGGATGTACATGACTGCTACCTGGATCTGTTCCAGACACACCTTCATTTTGTGTCCAACAACACAACCGGACTGACGTACCAGGTGAGAGACTTCCTTCAAGTCTATAGTTCATCAGTATCAGCTAACCTCAGGGTTGATTTAAAAATATATTTAATATTCCTATAGGGCAGAGTTTAATGTTATGTCATCATACCTTGTGACATGCGTACCCTGCCAACCAGCTTTGTGTTTGTAAACATAAAGTATGATGACGTTTCTTCACCTGTCTCATAAAACATGAGCAGCCATTAATCATCATTTTTACTGTCTGTTGAGAGCTTCACTCCGAGTCAAAAAAGAGACAGCGAACCCCCTTAACAGCGTTAGTCAGAATATAGATGACGGCAAATGTCAGGCAGACATGAATACATCATCGAATTTAAAGGCTGACCTCACCGTCAAGGTGATTAATTCATTGTTAATATTTAAAGCTGAACGGTTGGCTCAAAAAGAGCTGGGGAGACATCGCAGAGACTGCTTCTGGTGTGTGAATGAGATTTTTGTTTTTGTACAAAGAAGCATGATTGATTTTTTTGTTCTTTTGTATGCAGGGAACTCTTCCACTGAAAGAACTCACCATCTGCAACCTGCAACAGAACTGCAACCACAGCCAACCCCAGGAATTCGCCTTTCAAATAAACGGTAAGTGCGACCTCGCTAGAAAGGACACAAGTGGGTGTTGGCACTGAACCCTGGAATGTTGTAATCATCACTTTTGAGTTTTATTGGTTGTGTTGCATTTGGCCAATCAATCACTCAAACTGGAGCTAGCTAACCCTGCAGTGACTGACTTTAAACTTTAAGAAAGTAAGACAGAGGATGAACTAGAGCTAAAGTGACAGTGCTGGTTTTTGGCTCATGTTTATCTCAATTCTGTCACTATTTTTTACCCCTGCTAGTGGTCTGCTGTGTTCGAACCTCTCATCAGTTGTGAATCAAAGTTAAACTTTCCTCATGTATAAAACCAGCAAGAAACCACACGCTATTTTCAAGCTGCAGCATTTCCTACATTGTCACATTCCAGTGATTCAAAGGTGCCGCGACCCTCTTCACCTCCACTCAACCCCAAGACTAACTAGAGCCGGGCCCCTTCACCCTCGGTCAGGAGGGCAAACCGGCCCTAAAGACCCTGCTTGTTAGACAACAGGTGCACTTCAGTCAGTCCAGCTGTCGCGCAGAAAAGCCCAGCTACCGCTCTTAGCCTTGTCACTGCATATAATCTATGGCACATTCCAAAAACTGCTCAGGTTAATAACGTCCAGTGGAAATGCCCCTTATCTTTTGAACTAAGAGCGAACAAAAACAATCTGAAACTTGACTTCTTTTCATTAAGTAGAAATAATCTGATGTAGTGACTAGAGGGCTTTGGTCCTTGCCTGGGAGATAATAAAATCAGTGAAGTCAGGGATTAACGTAAAATTACTCAGTAAAAGAATTTAGGAAGGGTATAGGGTTTCTGTATTTATATTTCTTTATCATCACTATCTTACTGAAATCTGAACAGATCTCTGCTGTCACAATATTGACACTCTTTAGTGTTGCCTTCTCATATTTGACCGGACCAAGCTTGTTATTTTGTGGTATTGTATTACAGTTGTTTTCATTGTTCGGTGTGGACCTTTATTTACTTTATGGGTGGCATCACTTATGGGAAACATGCGGAGGAAGCGTGAGGAAATTCTGACTCAAGTGAAAGATCCCATGTGGAGATTTGCTCCAAGCTGAGAATATGAATCAGCTTTAGCGTCAAGCAATGTTGGTGAGTTAAAGAGTGACGAAGCAAACGCAGCAAGAGAGGGTCTATAAAAATTCCCGGAAGCCTTCACATGGTTTAAATTAATGTGGCTGTGAAAGTTAGATAATGATAGTTAATTACTTTAAACAATAGTTAATGGCCTCTGTAAACGGACTGAAAGTTTAAATGAGAGAAAGTCTCATTATGTGCTTCCAGTCTTAATACGTTTCACATCACTCACTTGCTTAAAGCGTGGAACGACATGACTTTTCAAGGGAGTGCTATGGTCAAGGTCTACTCTTAAGAGCTAGGATGAAGATAAAGTCAACAGATGAGTCCGGAGTGGCTGATTATTAAGGAGCAGTCAGCCGCCTACGGTTCCTGATAATTACAGTACAAAGCCATGGGGCTGGATGAAACAGGCTATCTGTGCTGGTTATCTCTGGTATGTGTGGGATTGATAGACAGAGAGAAATTCCAGCTCTTTTCATCCCAGGTCCTGTGGGAGGAAGAGTCTGCCATGATTTTTAAATGCCAAACAAAGCAGGTCAAGGGAGATCATCCGCAAGAGGTCTTACATGTGGTTTACCGTCTTGAACATGTGTTAACGTTTATTGCACAGTGTGTTACAAAAGGCCAGAAAAGCAGATTGTGAGCACCATTAATGATTCACCACCATGGCAGAAAGCTTTCTGATAAAAGCCTCAGAAGGAGAAGTCTGGTTGACACTTTCCCTTTTTGAACTTGTGACCTTTGGACCCTGCAGGTGTCAGCCTTAACCCCATTATCGTCTACTGCGCCAACCAAGAAGAAATGGACCTATGGTTTGGCCTGCTCAAAGAAAACATTGAGGCCAACGGCGGCACTGCAATTGCACCTGAAAACTTCACCAGAGTGAAAGTAAGTTAAACAGAACATTGTTGATGCCACAAAAAGTGGATTTTTTTTTATGCTTCGCTTAGGGCTTGGCAACGTATTGATATTATTTCAATAAATTTATATGTGACTGGAAGATGTTAAAAAGTTGTAATATTGTAAGTGTTGTCTTTTCCTGGTTTTAAAGGCTGCATCACAGTAGAGTGATGTAATTTACTGAGCTTACCAGACTGTCCCAGCTGTTTTATTGTTTCCCTTTGGCCACTTAGTCATTATGTCCACATTAGTGTGGATGATTTACCAAAAATCTCACTGTGTAAATATTTTGTGACATGACAAACCCTACAATGTCATCTCCATATTGATATCAAGGCATTTGGTTAGAAATACTGTGATATTTGATTTTTTCCACACCACTCAGCCCTAACTTTGCTCTAAATAGTCTGTTAAATTTTTATCAGGCTGGCTTCTGTACTGCAACAAAGATCAACATCCATTTTAACAGATTCAAACAAGCACTTTAGCGTGATCATCTTTTAATCCACCTGATAGAATAGCCAAGAAAACACTTTGGCTTCAACCACCCCTGATAAACATAGGGTGTGTGTGTGTGAGTGTGTAGCTAGATATGAGTCAAGTAGGTCACTGCTGGCTCTCCCGAAGGCCTGGATACTAGGGAGCGGCATTGACCGCATCACAGCCTACATCAAACAAACCCTCACATCTGCAAAGGGCTAAAGTGCTGACTCCACTCCCACAGGTGGGGAAATGGCTGATGAAACACATGACCCTAGCTGTGTCACAACAGAAGAAAACAGAACTGATGATGCTTTCTAAGCCTTAGCTTAAGAGCATTTACAATGAACAAACAAGAGTGACATTCTGAGAAAAAAATCTACATGTTCAAATTTGCTGAAGGGCTGAGCTCTGTTCATATTTACTATGCTCATGATTCTCTCCTGTGCACCTAACACAGCTAAACCGGGACGAGCCTCCTGAGAGCAGAGAGGAACTGAGG
The DNA here is from genome assembly GCF_011397635.1 of Epinephelus fuscoguttatus. Lineage (NCBI taxonomy): Eukaryota > Metazoa > Chordata > Actinopteri > Perciformes > Serranidae > Epinephelus > Epinephelus fuscoguttatus. The sequence continues at coordinate 21,212,467 of NC_064758.1, read as the reverse complement.
AACTCCATAAACAGAGAGCCCATCCACGAATGGGAGGGCTCTCAGCGAGACAGCCTGGGCACCATCACCTACGTCACTAAAGTCCGACTGCAGCACCTGCCCTGCCAGGTAAGACATTACTGCTGCTTATCAAGAGTGAATCACCATGACCGCTCACACAAAAGTAAAACACGCAATCTATGCTGTTGCCTGTTTATGGAAATATACAGTACAGCAAACAGTAACTCGTCATCCATACATGTTCTCAAACTCTGGGAATTTTTCACATGATGAATAAAAGCAGGATAACATCAGCTCTAAATCCAGGTGACTCACATAGTTTTGAAATTGTGCAACACACACATTACCTCAACACAATAAAGGAGTCAGTGGAAAGGGTGGAGTCCATATTTTGGCAAATGGTACCTCTCCTGCAGATTTAACACTATTATCTTTATTTTCCTGTCAAGGTGTAAAGACAGTGTCAGACACCTGCAACCAACTGCTGAAAAACACACGACTCCTCGCTAACCGGATCCCAAATAAATAATGCTGATACAGCTCCACATGGCAGCCAGTAAAAACAGTAGTCATGACAAGGCTTGCATGGATATCAGTAATTAATTCACTGTGGGAAATAGCGGCAGCCCGATTGAAGTGTGTGAGATTTAGGGCCTGGGTGTGTGAGAAGCATTTGCCCGGCTCACGCAGTGACTCGACTCACCTCACAGCTGGAATGTCAGCTGTCTGTCCAGACACACCCTCTGAGAGGGAGAGGAAACATAAACTCTCAGTCTGCCGCACCTTTAAATGCCCCACTAACTGGTTAGACTGAGGATCTTACTGGGATTTAAACTGTGACTTTCAACAGAGTATTAAAAGATCATATTGGTGTTTTTCATGTTTGCACCAGGTCCCACGGTTGACTCCTAGCTTTGTATTATTCATAGACTTATTTTCACACAGTCAGAATAACTGGAGTCTTATTTTCTAACCTTCAGTAAAGTATTTGGTGCCGTTATTTCTTGTACGATATCAAAATGTGAAAACATTCCAGAGAGATAAATGACTTAAATTTGATTTGCTCTAAGTTTCTCTTTCACTTTACTGTTCCAGACTTTGAGCTTTCCTTTCACCTTGCACACAAAGGAGAGACTGACTTCTCCACAAGGAAATAGTCCCTCATGTTGCTTTAGAAATGTTAAGGTGTAAGGTTTCCTGTTTAGGATGACTTTTGACACCATGAAATATAATTTAATAAAGATAGAACTACATAGAGAAAATTTAAACAAAACATAAGCTGTTTTTTCTTATGAATTCCTGACATTGTCCAGAGTTGCCTTTTCGCACATGTAGCAAACAACAGAAGATTATACGTGTCGGATGCATTCTCTGGTATTACTCCGTTATGTTTAGGCAAGGGGTGGCATCTGGATAGAGCGTGCAGGAGGCAGGACATAAAGCAAAAAGTACGCTATGAAAATCGCTGTGTTTTGTTTATGTAGCCTATTCGTAATTTGATTATAAACAATCGAGTCCTCGAGAGAATTTGTCTGACGATTTTGGCCATTACCGGCAGAAGTTCTCGAATCTCGTTATCTCTCCAGTTTAACATAGGTGTCTTCACCTGCATTCTCACATACATTATTCTGGGTAATGTCTAGATAAGTTTAGGGCTGCAGTACATGTGTGAAAGGGGCTATGGTCAAGGGTTTACAGGCATTACCAATTAATGACAAAAGTATTTTGCTAGTGGATAAGAATAACACTGTCCCATTACTGTAATGAAACCCACACACACACACACACACACACACACACACACACACACAAAGCTCATCAGCAGCTGTAATCTTGTGTCCACAGGAACAGAGTGACAGACTGCTGGTAATGTACCCATCAACGCTGATCATCCTATCGGAGGAGGATGACGGGCTCTTCTATAAGGTACGACTGACCTCACTGACCTTTTACTCAAACTTAATCACATCCTGAGTTGTGTGCATACAGTATCTCAAGTGTTTGCAAAGGCTTGTTTTAAGGAGTCATTATGATTACAGGGGAAACTTCCACTCAACATGATCACTGTGACCACACCCTGCCAAGACGTGAAGCCCAACACCTTTATGATCGAAGGTAAACACACTGAATCAGTTAGCTGCTCTACTGCAGCCTCTTCACCACACCGGCATTTCAAAGGACATGTTAAAGGGATTTAAATGAGTGTACATTCTTGTGCATGTATTACGCTAAGTGGTCTTTTCCATGAATCCGCTATCGTCACAGAGTGTAACCCTCCATGAATGGGCTGGTTTTATCCCCAGTGAATGACAATCTGACTATAGCACATTCCAGTAAGCGAACGGACCGAATGACAGGCTTTGTCCTCCCCCTCCTCTCTCCCCAGGGAAGCTGATCAACCCCATAGTGGTGTCGTGTCTGGATAGGGCCGAGTTCTGCGACTGGATCCAGCATTTCAAAGCCACTGACGTGCCTGTTCTCAGCCCCCCGCCCCCTGTGTATGACATCATCTACACCCCGACGCAACGAGAGGTGTGGCCTGCCCTCCTTCGTTTTAACAATAACACTTCTCAAGTCTGAGGACAAGTCATAAAGATAGACAACATGGCCCTGCCTCTTTTGTAAATAACGTTCAACATAAGTGATTTATGATTTACTACTACTACTACTACAAATACTACTAGTACTACGGCAGCAGCCTAAATGAAGTCTCAAAAACACTAAAATCCGAAAGCTTTGCTTGTTCTTAGTCATATATTTCAATTTATACAATTTTTTGGTCCTATAATCTTTAGGCTCCACAGTTTGACAGATGGAGTGGAAACAGCCATGGACGAAGTGAGTCTCTTAAAATCAGCCAGTCATCGAGTGGATGTGGGTCCCACAACCTCCAGTTACCCATTCATGAAGACAACCCTCTCTCCCCAGGATACTCCGAACCCCTCTGTGTAAGTCAGCTGCGTGCTACCTCTCAAGTTCAAGTATTATCGAACAAATAAACTGAAGTAAGAACACCAACACTACAGTATTTGCACAGATATAAATGTGGAAGAACTTAGTTGTGCACTGCTAAAAAAAACCTGTGTTTGTTTTGGTGGAGCTGAGCAGCAACACCTTTCTTTTACAAAGTTAATTATTAAGCAAGGTCTGCAGACCAAACCGCTCCTGTTACAAAGGTTCAAGTGTTGTACGTCAGGCTTTCCAGCAAAAATACAATCAAATAAAGTCAGTAATTTTCCCCAAAAAACAACATCAACCTACAAGTGCTCTTGCTCTTTCAGCACACGTTGATTCAGCACTGAAAAGTTTGCTTGTAAACTTCAGTCTCTTCAGGAAGTTCACTCTGCATTATCAGGATTTTTGACCAAACTCCCCTGGGAGAGTGCCTATGTAGGCCGACTGCCCATCCAATTAGCTTTAAGTGGAGAAGGCTCCGTGCCCAGATGACATGTTGCTGTTCAGCTCCACTATCCCAATTAAATTGATGGAGACCTTTTTTCTCTCACACTCCGACAACAGTGTTTACTAAAAAACACAAGATGATGCAGAAAACTAATGCTGCAGAGAGGGGAAACAGTTTATGTCTGTTCCACAAGGACTCAGTGGTTAAAGTACCTGATGCCATCCGTGATGAAAAGCCACAACTCTTGGCTGACTTTTGCTCTGGATGTGTTTGTTGTTCCTACAGTACAGTTCCAGTCGTCCCTCCTCAACTGAGACCGCCCGCCTGGGCAGCAGGACCAACAGCGTGTCTTCCCACACGAGGCCCGAGCGTGACCTACGACCTTTGTCACTGCGCTACTCCTCCCCCCAGCGCGGCTCCTACCTCCAGCCTGCTGAGAGCTCCGTGCTGTCTCAGGTCTACAGCACACCCTACTCTGCCCTGCACCGTGCCAGCCCACAGCGGCTGGAGAAAACCCCGCTTGTCAAGGTAATTCAGTCTGGCGTCTAACTTGATAACTGAATATTCCCCTCGAGCCTGCTGACTTATTTTACATGTCATGTGAGCAGTATCTAAAATAGACTCACCAAGCAGACGGCTCAGAGGGGTCATGTATATGGTGTTAACAAATGGCTTAATAGCAGCATTTGCGCAGAATTGAGGTTGAAAGATCAATCTTTTGTGATGGTGCTAGGGATGAAAGCTCTATTATAGCTCATAAACAAAACTTGAGCCACCAATCACAACACATTTACTATACTTAGGGGGTGTCCTCACATTACTGTTGGGGTTTTATACACAACACTGACAGCTGGAAGCAGATTTGTAAGACAACAGATTGTTGTCACACCAGCACTGCTGAAGATCATGGCTGGCATTGGTAATCTGATCCCACAGTGTGGCTTATGGGATTTCCTTCTGTGAACCCTACAGAGTGTGAGAGAGAAGGACATATAGAGACAGATACAGAGACATACAGGGAAAACTGGCAGTTGATTTTCCTCTCATTGCTTGGTGTATAAAACTAACTGAATCTTTTATAATCAGTCTAACAGCTGGAGCACCCCTCAGACATCCCTGAATTACTCCCTGAACGCACCCCAGCGCCACTCGGACATGTGCGCCCCCCGACAGCCCTTGTCGCCCCTGTATGATGAGCCCTGCAGCCCAGAAATCTATTCCCTGGATGAAGCCAGGCCAGTGGTAAGTGGGTCAACGATACTGGATCCATAGGTTCAATTTACACCTGCGCAGCCTGTCGGATATGAAGCAGTGCACACATATATGCACATGTTCAGTGAAAAATAAGATAGGCCGGTTAATGCAGTGACTAGAGGGGGATCTCATTCACATGCATGTAAAATTTAACAGCTAATGAATCCAAATTCATAAACTCCTTGTTTCATTATTCTTGGTTAAATCACCTTGAACCAGCAGAGTTGCATTTGAAAAACAGAAATAATTTTGCCAAAATGTTTTAAGTGCAGTTTTGTTCTTTATGAAGGTCTATTTGACTGCCAGGTGAAATCATCCTTAATGTACATGTTTATAGTTGCCCTACTCTGACATGTCTCCTTCTGTCCTTTAGCAGCAGAGCTGGCAAGAGCCAATTCAGCAGCACCACCACCACTATCAGCAGCCCAACCAGCTCCTACCCTCCTCCTTCCAGCTCCGCACCCCTCCCTCAGGCAGGCGCTGCAGGAGAAGCCTGGTTCTGACCAACTCACAGGGAAAGGCTCTGGGCATGGAGTTAGAGATTCCTCAAAGCCAAGAGGAGCAGAGAGCCGAGGCCGTGTCGAGGCTAAAGCTGCTGCCTGTGCCTGGCCAAGTGCAAGAGCAGGTGAGGAACACAGAGATACTCGCCTCCCAGGACACTCTGGTTTCTGGAATGTTGCTGTACAAAGTGCAACAGTAATGCGCTGTATGGCAGCAGAGCTTATGTATATACTTGTTCTGCAGGTGATATTTGAACAGGTGCCACAGATCTAACAGATATTTTTGGGAACGTGAGAATGTTGGTTATAGCTGATCACGGGAAGTAACTTTCTTTTGCTTTCTTTTTATAGATTCTCCTCCCATCGAGCTCGATGAGGAACACCTCTCGGATGCCTTATGGTTACTCACCAGGTAAGAACTGAAGGCATGCAATAACTAACCTTAGAAACATTCTTCTCTTTATTTGTAGTGTACCTGCGTGTGTAGTACAAGTATGTTTGACAGTGTATAATGACTGGTTGCATGCTTCCAGTCCTGACAAGATTTCTCATCTTGTTAAACAAAGAAAAAGGCATTTTCATGGCATGGCTAAAAAACAATGGGCACGCTTTCAAGCTATAACACTACAGCATCATATTTCCTCACAAGTGTGAGTTATGATAGTCATCACTAGCAGCCACCTTCCTAAATACCACCAAGGACACAGAACATTGCTCACACTCCATTATGCCTTAAATTAAACAGTGGGTGCACTTTAGATTGACTGAACTCCTGGGTCTGACAGAAGGCTAAAGGTTACAGAATTGAAAGTGCAGGAAATGTGCAAATGTGCCAATGAAATGGAGCTTAGTGCAGCTCTAAATGCCATTTCTGCAGATGTCCCATGTGGGGGAAAGCCCAGTGTAAGAGAAGACTGTTTCACAGACAGCGTTTCCTCCTGCACTGTGATTGACAGCACACAACTGTGCAGGGTTACACATGTATCTACAGGCTCTTTTATCACAAATGAAAACACAACAAATGTACCTGATACCTGCATTTCACTTTGATCTACACATTAATTCTGACCAAATTATTTCAGCACACAGGTTTAATGTTTCTGCATTATTAGACATATAACACTAATAGCAAATGAAGGTGGTGTAGTAGGGGCATGTTACACTACTGGTTTTACAGTAAGACTATATGCTGGTACAAAGCCAAAAACACAAGTCTGTTGGGACTGTTACCAAGTTTATACAGGCAGGGCGAGGTTTGTCTTTCATTGTTTGAAACTAAAAGCCTGGGAATCTTCTCTCGCTCCTATAGATCACCACTCGTACCTTGAACCCACAGAACCAGATGACCAGGAAATGGACTATGACAACATTTGGGACTACGACTGTGATACTGGAATGATTCAGCCAGCGTCTGGAATTTCGACACACTGGACAGGATTAGACTTTGGGGCCAGAGGCCTTGGTGCCATGGCAACCCAGCAGAGATGGTCATAAAACAAAACAATAGCCCGGCACTCGTCTGGACGTGTGCAAACAACAGATCTCTATCTGACGGATAATAAAAGCCAACCATCGCAGCCGGTGTTGGTCCTGCTGCATACAGTATGAACCAGCAAATCCCGTGAACTGTGCTGTTAGATGTTGGGTAGTCACGCAGAGGAACGATGAGTGCAGGAATGAAGAGGAATGGGCTTGAAACAAAGCATGATGAAAGTAAAAAACAGGCTTTAACTGTTTGATATGTAGCATTCAGGAGAGAAGACAGTAGAGAGTATATACTGAGTAGCTTTAATGTTATTTTTTATTATATAATTGCACTAAAGGTTTAATATGTAGTGCAAAAACCTCCAGGTTTTTTTTAATATTTATAGTATTTTCTAACATGCTGTCCAGTTTACTTATTGTTCTATGTTTATTTTGTGTTTATTTAAAGCTATAAAAAGCATTCCACCAGGGCTTGTTATAGTAAAAGATGTGTATTTTTGTAAATGTTGTAAATTTTATTATGCTACATTATCGAGGCAAATAGATGTGGCTTCAACTGACTGCCTAAACGGTGCTAATATAACCATTACTACTACAGTGCTGTACTGATACCTGTGTGGATTCCTTTTTTCATTTTTGTTTGAGGTGTTTATTTATATTTGGAAATAAAACTTGAAAAATGAACTGACAGGTGTATCTCTGTTTTGTCTTTTTCTAATGACAGTTTTAAATTGTCTGTTATCAGTATTTTAATACTGTCAATTTGAAAACAATGTTAAGGTCACTCGTAGTTATGAACGCACAGAAAGTTACCGAAAGTTACAGATAGATGTTAGACAGTACTGTGCATACGAAAGATTTAATGACACAAAAATAAGACAGAGGTGTTAATAAACAGTACATTACCAAAGCTGCAACCACTATTGATGTGCGGAGTAGCCATGGATTTTGAGGTCAGGGTTTGTGAGTAACTCCAAGGGACTAAAATTTCCAATTTCAGTTGGAATTTCTGACGGAGAACTCAGACACTGTGACCTTCCAGTTCAAATAGAAAGCACATCATTATCCACTGTACTCTACCCACGCAGCACTGATAACTAGCCAGTGAACATTGTGGAGCATCTAGCAGCTAAAGAGCCAGATATTTTATTTTTTATATATCCCAGAAATGATAGAGACCAAAAACAGAACTTAATGGATGTGTAAATAAGCAACTGTCAGTTAACAGGTTTGCTCTATCAACTTAAAAGATTATGATGTGTAAAATGCTGTGTTCACAACTTATTTCAACTGCCTCCAGGTAGCCAAAGACATTTATTATTGCAGGTTTACATCCGTGGCCTATAAATTCAGTATACTACTAAAAAAGTATTGGTATTCCAATTAGAGTAATCAAACAACTGTTTTATTACGACATTTAAAAACAGTGAGTACTGTAGAGCCAGCATGGGTAAATCAGTGAGATTTTGTAATGCATAACCCAGTTCTAACATGCTCTACTGACTGTTTGTGCGGTGAAAATATACTGCAACAGCTTCATGTGCAGCTTTCAACATCAGGCCACTTTATAGTTTATGGTTCAACCTTGCCATCTGCTGGAGAAAATTATGTATGATTCCTCAAAAGGGCAGGCTCTCCTGTGAATACTTGGCAATGATGTTAAATTTGCATATTATTATCATGTATAATTTTAATTATTACCTTTAACTAATATCATTGGTCAATATTGAAAATCAAGTTAACAAACTACAGTTCAACCAGCTGTGATAGGTTCTTACATGAGCCTATGCTGCCCTCTAGTGTTTGAGGAGTACCACCTTCAGGTTGAGTGCTTATGGAAGAACGACACAAAGCACACATCTCAGACGCTGTTTATTGAAGTTAAACTGAAAGACATCAACAGCTCACAGAGCAACCAATAAAATAAATAAAATACAGTCATCTATGAATGATCTATTATGAAAATAAAATGCCCATCATAAATAATAGAACTGATACTGGCAAAGAATACAGTCCCTCAAATTAATTTTCCAAGGGTGTTTTGCTAAACTGTCATTTTGGGAAACATTGTAATAGATGTCACCTCATATCTCGTTTTGTAAAACACTTTCAATTACTGTTGTGGAAATATTTAACAGTCGCTTTGGATAAAAAATCATCTGCTAAATGAATGGAATGGAAACAAACCATCCTAAATCGTTCCTCAAGTTAATCCTTTTATCACGTCCATCTAACATCTCAACTCTGTATAGCTCTGAGCAAACCTGCCTCTATCCTTCCATCAGTAAACACATCCTAAAACCTTAATCACAAATGTCCAAAGCCTTCTTTCTGATAAATGTACAGGTTTCATCTTGCCTTTGGTCATTTCATATTTTGTATTAATCTTTCAAACATCAAAATGTGTGCAAAAATAATCTACCAAAAAGCAAAACTGCAATTAATGAAACCTCCTTCCATATCTATTCAATAGAGAGATCAACATTTGAAGCGATTATAGTGCAAATACGCAATGGAGACATGAAACAGCACATCAAACATTTGACAAATTCTTCGAAGGACTGAGATCTTGCACTGGCTCATATCAGGTGTTCATGGAAAAATGCTTCATCTGAAACTTGAAATATTCAGAGACAGAGACATCATGAATCAGACAGGGCGGGGTATTCCAATTTCTTCTCACTGGCTGCCGCCTCCTTCTTGACATATTTACGCAGGTATCGAATGGCTGACAGGGCGCTTACATTCGCCAGCAGAACTGTGTGAGAATACATATTAAAAGTGAGTCATCATTCTACTCATGAGACTTTGCAACCCAACATTGAATTTATCTGTTTATACAAGTTCAGTGTCTCTTGAAGTTGACTTTTTTCAATGCTTTGTTGATTTAACCTTTTCACATTTTACATTCTCAGCATATCATTAACAGTCAGCCCTTACAGACCTTAAAAGCTGAGATGGACTGCTGCTTTGTATTTTCATTTTTTAAAAGCAACATTTGCAGGTTTTCTGTCATTAAAGTACGTTAATGCTACATATACACACACATACCAGCCTTCCAGGCATCTCCAACTTGTGGGTTTGCAGTCTTCAGCACCCAAGAAGCAAACGCAATACAAACCAGACACATGTCTGACTGCCTGAGAGGCAGGAGGGAGGCATCTAACCCTTCAAAGAAAGTGACAGAGTGTTATAGAAAACATCTTAAATCATTAAGTGTGACACATCAAGTGACAGCAATCATCCACAGAGAAGTCCAGTGAGAGGTGAAGGGCATCATAATTGGCACTAACACACCAACAGCTGAGCACAAGCCCCCAGTAATATGTTCGGACTTCCTGTTCTGTCACACTGTGACCCGGTCAAATCCCAGCACCTGCACAGATTACTGTTGCGCAAACATACAAGGCTGCTTAAGGCTACTGATATTTGCATTCATGACTGGAGTGGCCTTAAGATAACCCTCACCGGCAACTGCTGACCATTGGGTGCTATATCAGTACCCTATAAGTTATCTTAATTACAGCTAAGCGGACGTTTAAGAAGAAGGATTACATGTACATAAAGACTTCTCAAGTTGAGGTATTTTCCCTCACAGCCAAACATAAACTACAGCACTCAACTGCCAGCTCAGAGAGGACAGGCATTGAATGAAGTCAAGTCATCACGTACAACCTCTCCTCTTGGTTTTCACCCTACGTGCCTGCAGCCCAGTCAGTGTCCTCTGACAGCTGATGTAAGGGAGTCCGTCCCAGACAGATGATGCCAGTTACAGTCCGTTCTGGACTGTAACAGCTGACTGAGTAGATTACATATTCTACATTACAACTGTTCATGTATGAGGACAACACAAAGAGCCTTACTGACAGAGGTTGAACACATTATTGATACATACCTCATCATTTTAAAAAAAAAAAAAAAAAAAAAGAAAAAAAATGATTTAACTATTTTTAAAATCTGAGCTACTGTGTTAGCTGACAGCCTCCCTGGTTTCACAAAGGTACTGTCTGTCAGACTGGACAAGTTAAACCAGTCTTTACTTTGTTCTTAGAATCATCTGATCAAATTCAGAGTGGTTTAACGTTACGTAAAACATAAATGAATTTTAAGGGAAATCAAATCAGATTCTTCCAAGGAGGTGAATGGTGTTATCCACATCATAATTAAAGCATATCAGGAAAGTAACATAAGAATAATTTCAGCATTATATCGAGGACTGAACACAAATGACAAACATTCAACTAAATGTTATCAAGGTGAAATCAGAGAAGGAACTCAATGAAGACATTTCAGATGAAGATTGGCATAATAAGTGGAACATACACCTTACAACCACTAATTCATGAACCTGGAGGGAATTTTCATGGAGGAATCTAATTTGTTTCTTTATTACACCAAAACTATAGAGTAAGCATTTCCATAGTTGTCCGAAATGTTGGTGAGAGTGCCAGCCGGGGGGGGGGGGGGGGGGGGCCAAAGGGTTGCAAGCCAGAGTCGAACCTGCGACCACTGCAGCAAGGAATCGCCTCTGTACATGGGGCACCAGCACTATCCACTACGCTACCAACGCCCCAAGAGAGTGCTGGTCTTTTGATGTAGACCACTCTCATGTTTTTGGAAATGTCAGAAAATAACTGTATTTTGGGAAATGGAACATGGTAGGATATGAGGTTCCTACCAGTTGTTTGGTGCTTTATCTATGTAAATTTTCTGAAGAACATGTTATTGCTGGTGACATATATTTGATCAACATATTGCTAGTCGCAAGCAAGAAAGCTATCACTAGGAACTGGGGTAAAGAAACACAACCAACAAAAGACCAATGGCTAACAATTGTGCAAGAAATCTTTTAAATTGAGAAACTGACAGACATCTATACAAGACTCAAAAAGACGATAATAATCAATAGATACACTAAACCTTTAGGCTGTAAAAATGTGTATTTAACCAAGCAGTTTTTGTTTCGTTACTATTTTTCAATTAAATTATATTATCACTAGGGTTGGGAATCTCTCTGTGATAGACGATTCGATACATATCTAGATACACGGGTTACGATACAATTCAAAAACGATTTATTTTTAATACAGAATGATTTGATACAATTCAATACAGTGTAGGAACAATACGATTCGATACAGTGTAGGGACGATACGATTCGATACGATTTGATATGATTCTATGGTTAACATTTGTTGATGTAGACATTAATCATATATTATAAAATAAAGAAGCCAATTCTATAAAAGTGACATTCTTACAGTATTTTCAAATTTGTAAAAGACCACATCCCCAAGCATTGTTGCTGTATGGCACTGGCAAAAATAAAATAAAAAGACAAACAACAAAATCACACATTGTCTGTGTTTTTGTATGTATCTTATATGGACTTGAGTGTGGAATAAAGTTTATCATAACGCTGTACAATATAAACATAAAGCAGAATAAAATAATAACATGCAATGTAGGGGCAGAATCTGACATCTCCTGTTATTAGTTGATATCATGGACTGTGATGACTAGCAGCTTATCACTGACAGCATGTCAGACTATTTCTCTGTGTTTGCTACACTCTGTGTTTGTCATGTATAAAAAGATAAATCACTTTTCTATAAAACATCAATGATATTTCAATGGAATAAATTACTTAATTACTTATTCATACTTCAAAAACAGCATCAGTAAGTGATTAACATAGGGGGGATCAAAATAAAATTAATAAATAAAATAAAAATCAACCAGCCACCCTCCTCCTCTGACAAGTAAAGAACAGTCCCTCAAGTGCGGTGAGGTTTGTGGAAATGTGAACGGCTCGTTTCTCCTCTGACACGTCACATACCTGTGTGCTGCCACGGCTCAGCTGTTCAGGTATTTTGGGCAGTCATGACACCGACGAAGACTTCTTGGACCTGGACCTTGGACCTTCTCGGTCGCCGGTAAGCCATTATCTTGCGCTGCGGAGCACTATGGCTGCCGTATTTGACAGGAATACGTATTTCTGTCTGTGTCTGTGACCACCCGTTCAACCCACAACCAGCAGGATTCGCCTTTAGTTTCTGCTGCGGCTTGGCTGCTCCCTGGTTTATCCAACCAGCATTAGCTTCTGTTCCTCAGCTCCACCGGTCAAGCTGGCGCTGATGTTTACATCCATTATCGTTGTCAGTATTAGTTATTAGTTAGTTATTAGTATTATTAGTTATTAGTTTTAGAGATGCAAACTGTTAAAGCCAGTCAACCGATTGCTAGTCTCACGATACCCGATCCATGACTCTACAATCGATTCATCTAAGTATTCATGGCTGATTCGTATTGATTGAGGAGGCTGCTACCGACGCAGCCATATCTCTCGCTTGTCAAACCGGATATCCTTTCATATCGGTTAATCGTTCCCAACCCTAATTATCACTTCATCATGCTGGCTGTTGTAACTGACATATCAATGTCACAAAAATTGTTCTAATAAAGATTTAAGTGAAAAAAAAAGCATAAGCGGTTTTAAATTGCAAGGTTTTAGCAAAAATGCATGTGATTGGGAGGTACTGAACATACGACTGGATGAAAGAGACTCGGTTCACACTGCACAAGTTGTTTGAACGTTCATAAACTGATTTTTTATAGATTTGCTGCTGTTAAACATGGTCCCCAATGACTTCAATCTGTGAGGAATAATCACCTATTTCTCATTTTCAGTTCACTGCAGAGGCATATGAGAAAAACGTTTTCTTTACAAATCGAAGGTAACACGCGGTGAGTAATTGACGCACAAATGGTCATTTTGTGGGTGTAGCAGTCCTTTAAGAACTATCCAGGTTTGTGCAAAATAGGGAGTTTAATGAATTTAGAAATCTCTTTAAGGGTGCCTGGTGGCTTTGTGGATTGAGCAGGTGTCCCATGTTAGCAGTAAGCAGTGTCCTTGCCTCAGTGGCTTTGGGTTTGATTCTGGCCTGCGGCCCTTTGCTGCATGTCATCCCCTTTCACACTTCAAATGTCCTATCAAATAAAGGCAAAAAGCCAAAAAAATCTTTAAGGGATTTCTTTAAAGGCTGACAATCTTTGTAAAATCAGACACCCCAGCCCCTTTGGCGCTGCCTCATCTCGCCAAGCATTTTGTGCTTTTCTCAATTGTTCATGTAGAAGACTTGTAAGCAATGTGTTACGTATGTTGAACCTACAATGGACAGCTAAACTCGGTGCTAAAGAGCCAGAAATATTTTTCCACACATTCTTCTTGCTCGTCAAAACGTGGTGCCTTCATTACCCAGAATGCAACACACAAACAGAAAGTTCAGACAGAGATTCAGGTGTGTTAGGCTAGTACCAGCTAATGTAGGCTCGAGCCACTAGCCTTAAGCAGAGCTGAGGTCCACAGTGAGATCGCATCTATCTACAATCCTTTATAAACTTTTTTTTTTAACCTCCAAACATTTATTAAATTTCACACAGCTCCCTTCACAAAATGCTTCATACAACTTTTTGCACATATCTACTAGTACTCCCTAATACCTGTAAACAGACTTTGATGTGTTAAGTTGGTGCAGTTCCTTTTTAATCAACCTAAGCATGATAACAGATCAAGTAAGATTTTGTAGATAATGCTACAGTTTTGTTCACTTTTTAATCACGGATTTACTTGAACCATTATTCTGTGAAATTTCATAGAGTAAAATCTTGGCAAATATCTGTTTTGATGTGTACCAAACAGTTAGACGTCTCTGTTTTAATTGCCTTAGCATAGCATTGCTATGAGACTCATAATTGATGGTTTTCTCTGAATTCAATAGGTGTGTTGTATTGTATCCTGCACCCTGATGGACAATAAAGGTTTTCTGAACTGATGTGATCTGAATCATACTCTGATATTTCTACTTTGACTCCAATATAGGACTTACTTCAATGACTGTAATAGCATATGTTATTCCTATCTATAATGACACATCATTGTGTTCGCTGTGGAAAGCTGGACTTACTTGGATTTGATACAGCCATTTGCAAGTCCTCGTATTTGAAAGGCTGCTGTGCTAGTTGTCTGTAGATGCTCTCATCCAAGTGGAGGAGAAGTGGATCAGGAAAAATCCTGTCTTGATTTCCCAGAGCATTCATAGGATACATTGTCCTTCGAAGGGATCTGGCACTTTGCTTCCCAGGTACACAAGCCAGGGGGGGTGAGAGAGTCTTCTTCTGCACTGCAGATCCAGTAAAACCAACATTCCTGAAGGAGAATGTGTTTTTCCAAAAGAAATTCTGTCTGAGGTCGCTATCTGTGAAGAAATTATCATACACATCTGTAGAAACCTGGGATGCATTTGATATATGGCTGAGCCTGGTCACCACCTTCACAGGACCACAGCTATCTTCTTCATCCGACTCCACTGACGAATCATCAGAAGACGAGGATGCAAAGAAGTGATCATAAGCCTCAGGGAACTGTAGATTTCTATTAGTTGAACGAGAGTAGGAAAAGATAGGGACCAGCTCGTTTTTGGTCTGACGTTCTGCACTGATGAGAGGGTAGAAGAAGCTTTCTGTATCAAAGTCTGAGAAGAAATAATCATACGTTTCAGGAACAGAATTTCCATCAGTGTAGCTGTTGGTTATGTTATCTGTGGCTGACTGGCTGGGAACTGATTGCTTTCCACTGAAGAGATACTGAAATATATCTGTGAGTGAGATTTTGTAGCTGTCTGTGGAAGATGAAGCTAAAGAGTCCCCATCTTTGTCTTGCTTAGGCATGTCTCCATCAGTGAAACTCTCTCCTTTCTGCAATTCTCCTTCATTTAAGGTTTGTATAGATGGACCTTTCCTTGTGAAGCTGAAAGAATCAGATGCCAGGGCATGTAGATCGTGCACGCTTACATTTTTAGAAATCTTTCTGGGGCCTGTTTGAACACCTCCTGGGAGGAGCGGTTGAGAAATGTCCCTAAGAGATGTCAACATCATATTCTCAGTGTAAATATCAGCACTTAGGCTCTCCCACGTAACATCTCCTGAAGAGGAGGAACCGACTGCTATAACAGGACTTGATTCTACAGAGTTAAGGTTGCCGGACATGTCTTCATCAATTTGTTCAGGCTTGGACTCATCCAGCTGAGTAAAAAAGCCAGAATCTGTCATAGCGAGCGTGTCACTCTCCTCACTTTCCTGTAAAGATGGGAGCAGGCTGGGTGGAGCAGCTTTGCTGATCATTCGTAAACCCAGAATATCGTTTATTGTCAGCTTCTCCATCTCACTCCAAAAAGAAGACATAGCAAACACTGAATGTTTTGAATCTGGTGCCTTCACGAGTTCACATTCTGCTTTGGAAGCTGTGATGACATGTTCTGCTTTGACCACTACACCACACTTTGAATCTGTTGCATCATTTGATGCAGACTGGCTTTTGGATTCAGATATGCCATCTCCCTCTTCATGTTTTGCCAGTATTAGTGATGCTTTCTCTTCTTCGGGGTCATTTTGTTTGACAGATAAACAACTCTCTGACATGTCTATGATACTTTCATTTGAGAGTGACATGAAAGATTCTGTGTCCAGAGTGCAGCAGGATGACACTGATGTAAAATCTGAAACACTTGTGAGTACATCTTCAGACATGGACGATTTGGTTCCTCTCTGACTTTTGCCTGTTTGATTAATTTCACCAGATTGAGAAGAATTCCCACTTATAAAGGCCATTATCTGTGATGCTGCAAATTCAAATCTCTCATCTGTTGTTTTTTTCTCTGACAAAACATCAGAACTGGATAATGTGTTAGGATGTTCTGTTTGCTGTGCTGTAACATATATATCTGAACCGGGGGGACTTTTAGTCAGACAGTGTTTATCAGGCAATGCACTGCTGGTATCTAACGCTAATTTAGCACAGTCTGCTTTACTGGAAATATCCAAGAATGGATAGGTTACATATTTGAATTGCTTGGGTTTTGTGTTGTAAGCATCAGAGCTGCTTGCAGACAGAGGAAAGTCAGTCTTTTCCAGCGTAGATCTATATCGGTCTCTGTCTTGACAGCCAATTTCCAGCTGTTGTTGGGGCTCACCCTCTCTTTGACACAGTGTACAGTTATCTCTGCCAGAATTTCCAGCCTCTGCAGCCAGGACTGACTTAGCAGCAGATATTTTGCCATGTTGGCTGACTTCCATCGCAGGATCATTTGACTTTGTGCTCGGTAAAATACTCATTGATTTGACCTCTGCTGTACAAGATTCAGATTTTTGTTCATTTTCACAACAAATTATAGGATGATTCATCTTGTCAGACTGCTGGAGACTCCCTGAATGAACATCCTTTCCTCCACAGTTTGCAGTCTCTGTGGCCAGGTCTGATTTACCAGTTACACTATCAGCAGTTGAAAGTGCAAACAGATTTCTGGCCACATTGTCACTGTTGTTTGGTGCTGACATTAGACTGTAACCAGTTTCACTCAGTGGGATTACTGACCTGTCATTAGTTGCATTATTTTCAGCTAAGCCTGTTGCTTTACACCCTCCCTCTCTGACTATGCTCTCTGGTAAATAATGGTATTGACTGTCACATGCCATGCTGAAATGAGACAGGTCATTTATTTTGTGCTCCTCAACAGATGTCTTCACTGGGAGATTGCTGGTGGCTAAATATGGTGTTAAAGAGGATGTGACATTTTTTTGTGGTTCATTTAAATGAGATAAATTAATTTCTTCAGATAAACAGTGACTCGTTTCTCCCCTCCATGCATGCGGTTCTTCCTCTGAGTCACTATACTTGACGAAACCCTGCCTATCATATCCATGCACACCCTCAGCTGGCTCAGCACTGAGTCGTCTCTTCTTCCTTCTCTTTCTTTTGATAGAGCCGGTTGGAGACGATTCCTGGCTTGCTGATTTGCTCGTGCATGTTGCATCTGACTGGAAAACATCAGGGTATTGGTCTTCCTTCCATTTTACATTTGTCACCATTTCAAGATTACTTGATGAATCAGTGCTGTACTTTTTACCAAGAGTTAAGTGACTTAACAAATCTTTCTGCTTAACATCATCCAGAGGTGGGCACATTTCCACCTTTATCACCATGTCAGTGTGAGGTGTTGTTTCTGAGCACACAACCCCCTCCGGTGAGTCATGAGACTGATTCAGCTGTGTTGCCTCATTTACCCTGGTTTCTGTGCAGGCTTCCTCTCTGATGAATAACCTTGTTTCAGGGTAAGTTGATTTGTTAGTCTCGAGCACCAAGTTACTGGCTGCAAGTTCAGGGGAAATGTTGGAACCAGGCACGTCTTTTTTCATTGTGTTTATGTTGCTGATGGTGTCGACAGACCCCGTGCTCTCTCTGCCAACTGCTGTTCCACCGCTGGCAGGCAGAGAGTTTAACTTGGGGATGTTTCTTGGCAAAGAACAGCTGCTGGCTTGTTGCCCATCACTACACCGCTCCTCCTCCTGTGTTGCCTCTCTGTTTTTTCCAGCTCTCACTTGGCTTGGCTCAGTAAGCCCCTCAGCCTCTGTAAGGTTTTTCAGCCTTTCAAAGAATATATTGACAGACTGCAGGTGTATATCCTCCTCACTGCCCGAGAGCACGCTCTCCATTCCACCAATGGTGTGTTTGCTGAGGTAATGCTCCACAGGAGAGCCCTCACAGTCTGGGGGGCCATCGATGGGATGGTCCACCTCTGAAAAGCCTGCCTTTGGGTCAACTCCCTGAGCCTTCTTAGAAAGAATGGACCCTGTGTCATCAATGTCACTCAAACCCGAGTCATCCAAACGTGCTAATGAAGGAGGAAGCAGGCTACACTCCTCGCACTCCGCAAAGAAGCAATCCCAGTCACGGTCACTGATCTCCACACTGTACTCAAAGTCCTCCATTTTGAATTGAAGGGCACAATATAACCTGAAAAATAAATCAGAAGAGCTGAATTTTAAAAGTAATCAGTGGTATTTTGGCATCATAATTTTTGCATCATAAAATTAAGAAGCTTTTAGAATTGACACCCAGAAAAAAACACGTTGCAAGCATGAATACCAAAACTGCCACAAGATAATTAAATCAACAGACTAATAAAGCCATTTATGCAATTAAAAAATGAGCATGCATGCAAATGAAATGTAGCAACTTGTTAAAACATTTCGAGCGATGTAATCTGATCTAATCTAAACTTATCTGATATGATACGATATGATGATCTGACATAAGAAATCTTGTTAAGCAGCAACTGAAAATTTGCCAGTAAACTGAAACTATCATCAGTTAAATAAAAAAGCATGTATGGCAATAGGAAGTATTTATTTTCTCTGTACTTCTAGCTGTTTGCATATTTACTTGTACATCCATGCAGGTTTCCTACCTGTCCTGCTTCAGCAGTGACGTGTGTCTACAGGAGGTAAAGGTCTAAGAAGTCTGGAGTCTCAGCAGCACCATGTTGTGTGTCCTCTGGCAGGTCCCATGATTTGATAAATATAGAGCGGTGCTTCTGATCACGTAATACACGTAACGTTCTTACGGCAGCCATCTCCAACAGAGGCATAAAGTTTCAGAACTTTAAATAGACTCTCCACTGGCAAACTGCTTAACTGGATCCACAGTGTTTTTAGATGTTACTATTGTTTCATGTGGTACATATATCTGAAATCTGTGGTCTAGTCTACGTACTATTTATGTTTGCTTTAGTTATTTTCATTGTATTAATTCTTAATTGATTAATACAGGGCTAAGTACCGACAGCAGTGTCACTGGCAGCCTGCAGCAGTCAGGCTCTCAGCAGATATGAAGGTCATGTGAAGAGTGTGTCAGTCAGCTGATACCTCACTGTTGTGATGTCACGGGCTGACAGTGGATCGGAATGTTTCCACACGCTGCAGGAGAGCCACGATCAGATGATGACACTGGAGCTGCATCACTCATGTGACACATAAATCTAAAAAAAATACAACAAAAAATTGAATCATGACTACTTAATTTGAGAAGGACAAAAATTTATTCTACCTTATAAAAACATTCATACATAATTTGAATAGGTTGTGATTATGACTTCATTAATAGCTACAGTGCCTTTTCAGTCAAAATGGGTTTTTCTCATTCTTACTTCATTTTAGTATTTATGCACAGACTGTATAAAATAATGGACATAGCCACCATGATGTCACCCATTGGTTGGTGGACTGTTTTGAAGCCTAAATTGTAGCTTTTGGCTGTCACCATCTTGGTTTTTTGCAGCCAGAGGTGACCAAATTTGGGTGAGAGGTTGAAGCTGTGGAGGAGCGAATGGTGGATCTGGCTCATGAACTGTCGTGACTACTTGCAGAAGCCTGTCACTCAAAGTAGTCCCACTCATGAAAATGTGTAACTTTAAGTCATAATAAAAGGGTAAATTAAATAAAAATTCACTCCCCGTACAGTTGTCATGAATGTTGAAATTAGCTATAGAGAACAAAACCATTTTTGTACCAGGCTGTAAGTGTGTCTATTTCTGCTGTAAAGTTCAGCAGTTTAAAAGAGGGTCTATGGGGACTGACTGACTTCTGGAGCCAGCCTCGGATGGCCATTCAAAGAACTGCAGTTTTTGGCACTTCCACATTGGCTTCATTTTTCATTTTTACACTAGATTTCTGTTTTCAAGTTCATCTGCTGAAGAGGGAAAGTTTCTCTGTGGTCATCTCAACTCACAACTACTTTGGAAGTTTGATGTAGAAACTTAAAGTCTCCAGTTCACTGACACGGACAATGGACTTGTCAGTGAAATGAAGCTCTAGCGAAGGTTCAGTCAGGAAGACAATACTTTCATGCTCAGGCTGTAAGTTTCTTTTTCTCCCTGCCATTCACTCCTTGCATGTATGCATACATTATTTCTAGGTGACATTGTCTGGGTAGGTCAATTGAGTCATCAGCTGATTCACAGTCAACCAATAGCACAGTGACACACATTCTCTGTCAGCCTATCACATTTACTGCTCCTCATTTTAAATAAGGTTCTGTCTCTGTCGTAGTTCTTTCTTGCTGCTGTCGTGCACGCCTGCCATCTCTCCATCACCACTCAGTCTCTACGGATTCATCAGCCTCATCCGCCTCATCAGCCAGCAGCCTCAGAGTCATCAGCCACCACCAGCACCAGTGTCTGGACTCCATGGGGGGATTTATCCTGCTGATGCTCAGATGTCCCTCAATCACAAAATCTCCATCTGGTGTTCAGCATAACTCATCTGCTAAACTGTACACTCATATTCTGAATTCAATATTATCTTTACTTCACTCTTCTGTCTCTCCTGATTGAAACAGGAGATGTGTTGTCTAGCAGTTAAAATGAAATAATTTAAGATTTACTTGTTTTGCAATGCTCATGAGTTTCTCACTGTAATCTATCTGGCCTGCAACTGTAAATATCCGTACATTCATTGGCTCATTTCTTAACAAAGTAGTCTTCCGCTGCAAGACACCACATCTGGAACAGTAAATGTTAAGAAGTTGTAAATTAATGGATTCTGACCCGGATATCCTGCAGCTCTTTTCCAGAAAGTGAGTGGTTCATTTGAGATATCTTCCTGATCAATTAATGAGCTAAATACTATGCCAGAGGATACACAACTTTTTTTTAAAATATGCAGCAACCAAAAGTCTAATATGTAACAAAAAAAATGTCAAACTCTCTTTTGCAAGACATGGTTGAAAGCACTGAAAAGTAAGCAGGACGTTTGTGCTTAAATGTCCAGTGTGTTGGACTTAGGGGTAAATATGGGCAAAAATGTAATATAATACTCATAACAATATTTTCATTTCATTATAATCACCTGAAAAAAGAACTGTGTTTTTGTAATATTAGAATGAGCCGTTTATATCTACATACAGAGCGAGTCCTCTTCCACAGTCTGCCATGTTGTTTTTGCAAAAAGGCCCACAACGGACAAACCAAACACTGGCTGTAGATGGGGCTACTGGCATTATTGCTTGGACCACCACAGTTCTCCTACAGGCTTGGCACATGAGTGAAGTCCGAGTTGGTTGCAATCTGCAACCTCACCACTAGATGTCACTAAATTCCACACAATGGACCTTTAATTTTCTGAAATATAAAGTATGAACGTCTATGATCAAAGGCTCCATGTTTTTTCAGTTCAGTTCCTGCAAGTTTTGACAGTTTTTATGATTCTCTTGTTTCTGCTTTGTATTTAATAGTTGAAATCTTCAGTGGATATATTTTTCCTGTTATGAACATTTGCTTTGCGCTTCCCAATTCAACTTTAAATGTAACAAATAAACATTATGGTGAGCATTGGGAAACACTTCAACTAGCTGAAGTTATGGCACAGATGTCAGGCTTAAAGCAGGGTTTACTTTCTGCTCAGATGTGAAATCTACTATCAGGGAGCATAGCTTATCTAAGGAGGGCTTGAGCCTTTGTTTACAGTTATCAGTAAGACTTAGTCAGGACAATGTGATTACGGGACCATCCTTGCTTTAAAATTGTCACTGACACTGAAAGATACAGAGATAACCTATCAGTCTGATCTCATTATCAGCATTATCAGCCGTTAAACTGAACTTAACAGATGCCTAATGTGCTTTATTTGCAGTTGAATGTATTACTTAACGATGTAGGGGTCCCGTTGGGGGTCCCACATTATGCATTCTACTGTTCACTGACAGTGTTATTTCTGAATTAGCTTTATGAAAAGTGATTAATTTGGTAGATTCTTTACAATAAAAGTCTCAGTTTTGCAGCATGTTAAGCCAGTGACACTCAACTTGTAGCCAGGTGCTGGGTGGCCTGCCAAACATTTTCTACTAAACAATGAAAATAAATTGATTCACACTGAAAACTTTTTTCATATTTTTAATGTAAATAAAGTTCCAGCGAGCATAAAAAAGCATTTATAAAAAATTTTTAAAAAAGGGGGAAGAAGATCAGGAGAGGTCTGAGCTGAGTATTTTACATTATTAATGTTAATGTACTGATTGGTCCCTCGCTCCCTGTCATGTTGCAAAAGTGGCTCCTAGGCAAGGCAATTTCAGTAATATATCACAAACTTAAAGAATAAAATTTGGGAAATTCTTGCATTTAAAAAGACACACATCACCCAGATTCTCTTTCACGTGGTCACTCTTCAGAATTTGCATCTCACACTTTCACAGGCTGTAACTACAGCCTTTATTTGCCTAATTTTCATCACTATAGATATTTATGAGAAAACAGACCTTCTAATTAGCCAAACCACAGCCTGGGCTGCGTGCCCAAGAGGGCCCTCTCAATTCATCAGCTGTGATAAAGGGAGACAAGCCAGGGCTTGTGTGGGTACTGCACCTGGGGCAGCGGGCCGTTTTGACACGGGTGGGATTCTGTTTCCATCAACAGGATTAGGCTCTTATGAGTCAGTTCTCGGAGTTAAGATTGCAATCTGTTTGGGCTGTTTCACAGTGGCTAAAGCGACAGAATTTCACCCTAATTGTTTTCCATGTCAGCCCCGGCAATCCAGCGTCAATTAAACAAAGCCCAGTAAACAGACACATTCAGCTCCAGCTCAGTGACATGATGTTTGAACAGAGGGGAGTTTGTGTATGGTCCCGTTACCAAGCATCCTTAGTTGGTGGCATCTTATGTGTCAAACAGGGGTGCAAAGTCTTAATTATAGCAAAGGGTAGAAAAACAGAAAACAGCAGACAAAGATTCCTATTTTGGATCTTTAGGGGCTGTTTAGAAAGCTTACAGGCTGTTCAGCAATTTACAAATGCCACACAGGTTGAGGTAGACTTTGCGCAGGAGGGCTTAACTGCTGAGAGTTAGAGAATAATTAAAAAATAATGCAAGACTGTGAAAGGAAAGACGTCGCTCCATTACATGGCATTAAGGTGTAAAAGAATGAACTAATTAAAAAAAAAAAATAGACTGAGTTTTTTAGTAGATCAGGGTTGGTCATTGTTTGAAAAGTAGACTTAACAGGATGTTACTCAGCTTCTGTAATAGTTTTTTGTCTTTTTCAGTGGAAAGGTGCAGTGGTAGGGGCCAAATGGAGTGACATGGAGAAAATGTATTCATCACATGAAATGTAATTCAACTTGAATGTAACATTTAAAAATGGAAATGATGCTCTTAACTTGCTGTCTTTGTATATGATAAATTAAATGCTGCATGTAAGCCTCATATACATTTAGCTTTCTGTCATCCTGATGCCATGATGCTCCAGGACTTCCATTCTTTATCTCTTGCTCTCTATTTTCTGGTCAAATTTAATCCTACATATTTTTCCTATGTCACAGATATAAATAATAATAGTAGTTACACAATGATTCTCAGTGTGATCATAAGTGGGGTGACCTATGATGTCAAGTTAGTGATTATAAGACAAATACTAACAAAACCACTGGTATAAATCAGTTAATTTTAGGGGTTAGGAATTTTGCTGCTCTCCTATAGGGCTCCATTTTAATCAAATCTCTGCCAGTTTAACATTAGAGTTAATGTATATGAATTGTATATGAGTTTTCAAAGACAAACAAACAAAAACCGCAGTTATCCACTAGAACCACTTTGCATGTTCAGACCTCATTACTTGTCCACGACTAAAAGTGCTCCTAAATGTAGTAGTCGACAGTTACGACATACCAGGAAGTAGTCCAGTCCCACATTTAAAATGGTCGTACCTGTGGCCTACTGGTTTATCCTCATCTCAGTGTGAAGCTCGGGGCGCCTGCAGGCACTCAGGAGGATTATGCTTCCTAACAATGGTGAGATTTGATCAGGCACAATAACAAAACGTTTTTGTCCTCACCTCAAATGTCACCGACAACACAGCAGTATCAGTGCTCGAGCTGTTGGGGTCATGTCAAAATCCACCGAGTCAGTCGACTCTGCAGGATTTAGACTGCACCTCCGGGCTGCTGTACCGGGTCTGCCACCTGTTTTTAATGAGAAGAAGCATTTTCCCTCATCACTGCCACTGTCCTCCTTATTTACAGTCTCAATGGAGGATTTGAAACTGCTGCTAGACTCACGCGACGACTTTAATAATTTGACTAGAAACAGCATACAATCTAGAAAACGTAACGTTAAGAGCCGCTTCTGTGTGAAAATTTTTTTTTTTTTTTTTTAAAAATTGAATTTACTGAGTTCCCTGTGGGTCGACCTCTGTATCTTCGATGCAGGAGTGCAGTATTTCCGGTTTACCACAAGATGGCGACCACCGCCAACATAATCAAGTCCAATGATGCCCTACTGGTGGCCCACAGGAACATGAACCTATTCAGGTCTTTCAGTTCAGTAAAAAGAGCCATACAACACTGGAACATACTCAATTACAAGTGAAAGTCCTGAATTGTACAGGAGTAAGTAAATGTACAGAAGTATTTTAATAGCAGACTGAGTGTAGAGTAGCTTATCATCACTGCTGCTGTTGCACTCATCTTCTTCTAACCGCTTCATCCTCTTGAGGGTCGCGGGGGGGCTGGAGCCTATCCCAGCTACATCGGGCGAGAGGCAGGGTACACCCTGGACAGGTCACCAGACTATCGCAGGGCTGACACACAGAGACAAACAACCATTCACGCTCACATTCACACCTACAGACAATTTAGAGTTATCAATTAACCTAGTCCCCAATCTGCATGTCTTTGGACTGTGGGAGGAAGCCGGAGTGCCCGGAGAGAACATGCAAACTCCGCACAGAAGGGCTCCCACACCCGGGATCGAACCGGCAACCCTCTTGCTGTGAGGCGAGAGTGCTAACCACCACACCACCGTGCCGCCCCTGTTGCACTCAATCAAGGCTAATTTTAACGACTTAATATGGCCCATGGATAGGGTACATGTTTACTCTTTTACAATGCATCATATACAGTGCGCCAGGAATAAGTCTTAAAGCCTGTGAATGAGTCAGCCTTTTACCACCTACGTTTCCCTTGTCTCAAAGTAACACGGTTTAGATGCCTGAAATAAGGTCTGCGATTAACACAAGCTTAAGAGACTTTAACGTTTTGTTCTAGAACATAAAATACATCAATAAAAAAATCAACTCCTGAATTTTGAAGCTGCTATGTGTCTTAAAATTGGCGGTTGCTAACAAGTGGCTAAATGAGACTACAGAACATCACCACAAGCTGTGCTGAACATGCTTACAGTGTTGTTGTGGTGGTGACGTTTGGTCGTGCAAGCGTAGTGTAGGTTCGTTTATAGCCTAATGTTAGCTCTTTACTTCTGGCAATTGCATTTAGGCTTCAATAATTATGAAGATGGGGTTAAATTGTGAATATTATCTACCTGAACAAAATGGTTAAGTATCATAAATGTTTGTTTGGCAATATTCCAAAATCTAATGGAGAAATCCTATAGGCTTTTTGACGAGGGAACCAGGGTGATGCTAACTTCCGCATCTGCCCACAGAAAAACTTCATCCCTGGAGCACTCTATTTGGTAAGCTCATCAAAGTTTTTTTTAGGTAGAATATTAAAGCCATATATAGTCATTAGGTAAGCACACACACAAACTTTTGATAAGGATACTTAATTATGTGTTATTTTTTCTGACCATTTCAATGGATTAAGAATTTTAATGCAGGAACCCCCTATTAACAAACAACATGAGTTAATTTCTATTTTATGAATGGTTGACTCATATCAGTGAATAAAGTGAAACTTTGAAACACGTTCCATATATGTTTTGTATTGTATCTGCAAACATTACTCACAATATCAACATTTCTAATGTATCCAGAAAACAGTGTGTTGAAAACCTCCTGAGATAATATTCTGTGTACACAATCAACAGGATGCATTATAATCTGATTGTATCATCAGAAAATCAAGTCAGAACAGTATTTCCTTGTTTAAATGGTACTAATTTTTCTGGTGACACTCAGATCCACCATCCATTCCAATGGACAGATAGTTTGAAACAATCCTGAGTAAAAGTTAGAAATCTTCCAATGTTGTTTTTTTTGACATGCATGAGAAATATAATTTCTCATGTTTAAAAACTGTTTAAACACAAATTATGTACTTTAACAATATGATTAATAAACTGAAATATGCCTTGCACCTCCTCCTTGCTTCCCGGTCGGCCATGCTTGTTACAAAAGGGGGGCATGGCTCTACTGCAGTCCACTTTAGATGATGTAGAACACCTTGATTAGCTTATGGACATCCAGTCAAATAAGTTTGTGCATTTGAGTGGAGTCAGATGAATCATAGATCTTGACATCCTAAAAAAGTTACATCCATCAGAATGGATCGAGGATCTGAACGGGTTACGCAGTAACATTGCAGACATTTTGTGGTCAACATGTCTCTCCTGGTAGTTACACTTTTAACAATCTTAACAGTGAATGCACTTTGATGATTTAGCATAATTCCACTGTAGTTCCAACCGGCTTTGACCCAAGCAGAGGTCTAATGGGCCAAAACAGACACCTGTGCAGGGTTTTTAATCTAAGTTAGTATCTGTAACTGTCAGATAATTGAAGTGGAGTGAAAAGTACAATATTCAGTAGAAGTTAAATGTAGCATAAAATGGGAGTAATCAAGTGTCTACAAATTGTACATAGGTACAGTCCTTGCACAAGTACTTTTCACTGCTGTAAATAGTGTGTGCAACACATGCATCCAGGTATGACATGTTTAAAATACAGACATTCCTCAATACAAAAAGGATCCAATAGATTTTTTTGTGCATTACACGCAAATAAAAAAAGAGCAAATCTACCATTTTAAATGGTAAAATACCCAATCTGAACACACTTGCTGAGAGCTCTATTAAATCAAAAACTTACAGCAGCACAAAAGATTCTTTCACAGCGGGTAAAGCCATCTTTAGCTTCCTTCACAAGTCCAGTGGTTGAGTGTATTGGCTCCTTCTCTCCTTCCCCCTCACCATTATACATACAACCACATCATTACACATTAGCTGGTGTCAAGGTATTTTTAGACCTCCACACACCAGGTCAAATTCAGTCTCCAGCCTTAAGGCAGTCTGACTCTGCACGTAAAACAATTTGGGTCATTTTCACCACTTCTTCCTTTGAAGTGAAACAGCTGAAGTGATTGTAAGGCGAGCAGAGTGAGACCTACACATTAGCGAAGCTGAACAGTGCACAATTAAGGCAGCAGACGCGTGACATCAGCTATGTGCCCGAGGTATGGGGTGACCCTGGCTGACTCTGGTTTGTCTGTGGCCTCCGTCTGTCCGGACCACATACAGCCCTGCAGGCCTCATCAGCTGGGTTAATTAGTGAAAGACTGCCAGCACTGTTCATCTGCTTTGAACAACAGCATGTGATGCTATAGAGACGATATCTATTGGACTGTGTATGTACATCAAAGTAAAGTCCAACATGCAACTCTTATTGGCTGTTAATTTACTTTCGTCTGCCCCTGATCGCTTTGTGATTGTGAACTGTTCGCTCTTGATTCTTTTGTTAATCAGAACTGTTTCCATTTTCCCAAATGAGATTAAACCTAAAAGCTCTGACATCTGCACAACTGACACAAAGTTTTTGTTTTAGATGCGTGACACTATCCCTCTGCTTTTCAAACATGGCATCCATCATCTTGCAAAACAAAGACTATATAATAATCTTCCCAAAAAAGCAATTTGATGACCCAAACTTTCTCATATGTTATAATCACTTCCAGTATTTCTTTGTGTTTTTATGACCTTCTAACAGACTTAACTTGTATTTAGATTTCCTATAATCCTGCAACAACTTAATTTTCCCACAGGGTTTGTAAAAATGTCATGGAATCCAAAACAAAACTTTTAATGTAGCTGTAAACTTCCCATTCAGCATCTTTGTCTCCATGTTCGTGGCTGCCACTGGACTTATTTCCAGTTTTTATCAGTGGGTTTGAATTGAATGAAAAGTTGTGTTTTCTTTCATCCCATCAGGTTTGTGTTAACTTTCCTTGGAGACCAAATAATACCCTTCCTTCCTTGTCTCTGCTTCTCTGTAGACAGACTCCTAATAAGCTGTTTACTCTGGGTTAACCATAAGGCGAGCCATGTGAGAAATCATTCTTCTCTCGGCGGACTCTGTGGGTTAATAAGTTATCTGAGGACAAAGAGCTGACAAGCCCACCACCACAAACCGAGCGATGGCCTTCCTTCCTTTGGCCCAGGTCACCGGGGGTTATCAGTGACAGGGAAACAATAGGAAGTGGTAAGACCAATCACATCGTAGCACTGTCACTCACGTCCCACATACCTCCACACACGAGTGCTGCTGCATGGAAAAGGGAGCTGTCTGTCCAACGCGTTTGTCACATGTGATACACCCAGGCTCCCGTGCTGTCACCACTTTAGCCAGAGTGTCACATAGCATGGAACGGCCCTTTGACCTCCCATTTATTACTACTGCTCACTGTCTGAGGCTGACAACAACCATTCTCAGAGCTATTACAAGAGTCAACAGGTCAAGAAGGCAGAAAATGTTAAGTAAATGAAAAGAAAATCAAAGCATCGGCATTCATATTTCCATTTCTTTTCAAGTTTGACAGTCTGGATCACGGATATCAGACCTTACCGTATTTTTACATTCGTGTATATGTGCAAACTAGAGGCACTTATTCTCTTCCTGGTATTATCACTTCACAGCTTTAGTTCCTGGCTACTTGGTTGATCAAAGATAAACTATGCAGGGTTTTCCTAAAAATCAATGTATAGACTCATACAGAAGTAACCCTTCTCAATCATTACCTATGACCCAACTTGAAGTGTGTGGTGGTGGAATTTTTCTGCAGAGAATTTGCTCTCAGCCTGTATTTTTTTATTTTCTGTGTTCAGGTGAATTCATGGCTTTATAAAAAGGTAGCAACCAGGTGCCTGACCTTAAGCGGCTGGCATCCTAACAGAGAGAGCGCTAAAAAGAATGCAAATATAGTGAAGCTAAATGTCAAACATGTGTGAATCTTGGGTTGGCTTTTACTTTCACTTTTGCTGGCAAGCGTGTCTATAAACAGTAACCAACTACTGCGTAGTACACCTTTGATATTTTACATGCAAAACAAAGGAGGAGCTTATGAAATATGAGTTGTTACAGATTAAACAACCCAACAGTATATAAAGTAGCTTCACCATGACCACCATGAACATTTAAATGCTACTTAAATGTTAATGCATGAGTAATAATGATTCAGTATAATAATGTACCATACTATTTTTCTGCACTGTGAATATTTAAATTCATTTTCATAACACTGCCATACTTTTACTTAAATGCTGTAATCAACATTTTTATATCAAAATGGATAAATGTGACGATATAATGAGAAAGGGATCAATTATGATGACAAATCCACATAGCATTATCACCTGACTCTAGCTCCCGTAAGTGTCCCTTGTATCTTTCGGCCCACTGTTACATTTTTATTTTTACATCCAACAACCAGTTGGCAACCTTTGGGGCTGAAAAATTAAGCTAACACGTAAATGCCAAAAACTGCAGTTCCTCTAACGGCCACTTGAGGCTGGCTCCAGAAGCCAATCAATCCCCACAGACCTCCATGTTAAAATGCCCATCTTTACAACAGAAATAAACATGTTTACAGCCTGGTACAAAAAAAATGGGTTCGATCACTGTAGCTAATTTCCCTCCTTTAAGGTTTAAAGCTACGCATAATTAAGGGTGGGGCTACTTTGAGTGACAGGCTGTCTGTAGGTAGTGTTCTTGGCTTCCCAGTCAAAACCACATCTCAATCCTCCACAGTTCCAGCCTCTTGTCCCATTATGGTAACTTCTGGCTCCAAAAAAACAAGATGGCAACAGATAGCGAACTTGAGGCTTTAAAATGGGAGTCTGCAAACAAATGGGTGATATTATGGTAACATACATGCACAACTGAAATGTTTTGGTTCGCTCTTACAGTTCTCACAGCACAGCTTTTAAAACCCACATTGCACAATGCTCAGCACCAAATGGCAGGCAGAATTGTAATTATTCACGAGCAGTTATGAATAAAATGTTGACACTGATTGAGTATTCTTGTGATTATAATTTTATGTGTATTGTAAGACACTGCATATGTCCCCCTCCTCCAGGTTTCAAATGATCTAGAACCGCCACTGCTCTGGGTTTAAAATGATTGTGATATCATTTTTCAGGAGCCAGAGATGGGGTATGGGTTCATTAGTGGCACCGCGCCCCTTGTAAAAGTGTTATCTTTAGATTTGGGCTGTTACACGATCATGAAGTCAGTGTTCAGGGTGTCTCCTCGCCAGTGAGGAAAAGGCGTACTGCATAGGTTGCAACCTTGTCAAAACCAGCCTGTAAATCACAGCTGCAGCCCTCCAGCCTCCTGCAGTGCACACCCTCAGGCCTGGAGTCTACACACAACAAGTCTGAGTCAAATGCCTGTTTGCCTGTGCTGTGCCCTGGCTGCCCTCTGGATCTGAGTCAGCCAGCTGGTGAAAGTGGGCGTTTTGCTGCTGAGGGCATGGGCCATCCCCTGAGTAACCTTAGCCTGAGCAGCTTCGTCACTGGGCAGAATGACTGAGAGAGTCCCTCCCTTTTCATTGAAGCATTGAGGATGAAGCCATTCTACCTCCTATTTGTGGTTTAACAGCCACATGTTCAGACTCTGAAATCTGCAGCTTGTTTTGCTTCCTGTTGATGTGGATCACCCACTGCGTTAAAACGTCTCTCCCCTGAAACCACTCAATGCACAGGGTTATCAATGGCTGACAACAGAGCCTCGACAGTGAGGTAAACTGTAGAGCCTACCTCCCTGGTTTGTTTAACCACAGCTGGTTGTTTGTGGCCTGACATTTGTTAATGGTGCGTCGCTTCGGGGCCTGAATGGCACATTCTTGTGCCAACACTTCAGATGTTTTTAACTCTTTTTCCATTTAGGTCCAGGAGACTGTGGATCAAGTAGGACTGAAAGGCAGCTAAATTAACACAACCAGTCAGTCAATGCTGGCCTTTGCCGCCTGAGAGTGTGGAAGAATTTGCATTGAGGCCGCACCATTCAGGCCACAATACTGCACGTCCCTGACAAGTGCTCCAGAGCTCGTCTAGGTCTCGGGGAGTGCAGCTCTCTGAGGAAAGAGACTCTTCACTTGTATGATGCCAGAGGCCAAACGGAGAGCTTAGGTAACAAGAGGCAAGTTGAAGCTTATTTGCTTGGTAGTTGCCATAACAGAAAGGGTAATAAGTAGTATTGGCTGATGTGTTCACCCTGCTTAATGAGGCACAACAAAAGCAAACGGTCAGAGGTCAGCACTGCCAATGCTTCTAAAAACTCTCAGAGTTACAACCCTTTCACACTGCAGAATAATCAGCACTGACTGTCGGGACTGTATCCTCAAATGGTCAGAATGAGTGTAGTCAGGCTCATGCTGCATTTTGCACAAAGTCAGCAGAATGGGAAAACAGGGAAAATTCATACTTTGGAACATTCATACATTATTCCAAGATGGTTTCCCAACTGCAAGTCTGGTAGTCCCTTCAGATAAACAGAAACTAGCTACTTTTGTTGTGTTACGTATTACAGACAAACATTGTATAGCTAAATTTAATGAAATAAATTAGTCAATATTTGATTTTATTTATATGTTGCAGCAGCCATGTTGCCATGTTGACACTTTGCAATTCTTTTTACCAAGTGGGCCGTATTCAGTGGCCCTCAGAATTGTTTCAGGCACAGGATTTAAAGTTGGAACAGCCTTTCCACATGATTTGAAGGTTTGAAGGTATGATGTGAAAGTGGCATTACCACTAACACAGAAATCATTTAATGGGATTGAGCCATTCGTCAAAATGAAAATAGATAACGCCTAATCATACTTCTGAGGACATTAGGCATGTACATGCTACATATATATTTGGTGGCCTGTGATATTTTCTCTGATATTATGTCTATTAATAAAAGAGAGGTGGAAGTGGGTAGGGAGTGAAGCACGGATTTGGTAGCAATTATTTGTCCACTCTGGAGACTTAAAGGGGGATTCCCTCAGTATTACACACAAAGGTTATTTCGCTCGTATTGGGTAGCACTAAAACAGCTGATATCATTCAGCCTGTAAAACAGTTATCTGAAGGGGCTGAACAGAATTACCAGGCAGATAGGTCCTGACCGAGTTAACGTATCCTTATACAACACTTCATATGATGTCCTTTGGAAATGCACACTCAGTGGTTTGTATGATATTCTACAAATTCCACAAACCCCCAGATGATGTTATGTGTATTTTTCCATAACCACTTATTCTATTAGGGGTTGCGGGGGGGCTGGAGCCTATCCCAGCTGTCATTGGGCGAGAGGCAGGGTACACCTTAGACAGGTCGCCAGACTATCACAGGGCTGACACATAGAGAGGGACAATCATTCATGCTCACATTCACACCGGCTGCCAATTTAGGGTCACCAATTAACCTGGCATGCATGTCTTTGGACTGTGGGAGGAAGCTAGAGAACCTGGAGAAATCCCACGTTGACACGGGGAGAATCCGGGGAACCCGTTGGGGGAGCCCTTCTGCATGGTGTGCATGTTTGAACCCTCCAGGAACCCTCTTGCTGCAATGCTAACCACTGCATCACCGTGCTGGCCATGATGTTATGTACTTAACATAAAGTTAAGGTTAGGTTTAGGCAAGTAAAGATAATGTGGTTAGGTTTAGAAAAAGAAACATGGTGACGATGTAGGGTACCTCAAAGTTCTGTTCTATTTATAAAACCCATTATCACAAATCCCAATTTGCCTCAGAGGGCTTTACAACATACAACACCCTCTTTCCTTGGACACTCACAGCAGATAAGGAGAAACTCCTCCAAAACAAAACCTTAAATAGGGAAAAACTGGAAGAAACCTTGGGAACAGCAACTGAGGAGGGATCCCCCTTACAGAACAGAAAGGTTCACACAGTTCCGGACACCAGTCTCCTGGGGAAAGTCCTGGGGAAAAGTCCTGTGTTTCATGACTCATCCACCACCCCAACCTGCCCTCTGCTTTATTCCTGCCAGCGCATTGGTCACATGATTGCAGCTTTCCAAAATCCATGGTTATACACACACATTACGTGGTATATGTACGAATTTTGGTGCATTACTTTTAGCACTAAAACATACAAATGGTGCATGAGAACAGCCTCCAGGAGTACAAAAAAGGAAGCAGTCTCATAAGGAGGCAAGTTGGGGTGGTGGATGAGTCACAAAACACAGAACTTTCCCCAGGAGACTAGTGTTTGGAACAATATGAACTTCAGCTGAATTTTGAGTTATTTTAATGTTCATCATCACCATGTATCTTTTCCTAAATCTAATCACAGTGACTTTACTTGCCTAAACATAACCTTCATAACTTTACATTAAGTACATAATCACTGAACAGTTGTGTGTGCATTTTTGTAGGATATCAAACAAACCATTGTATGAGGATAAACTGACTCTCATTAGCATATTGGTCACGTAAGCACAGCTTTCCCAAATACGTAGGTTCTACACAAATTACTGGCTCATGATTACGTGGCATACATATGACCTTCGGTGAATTACTTGTCATAGGAAAATGTATGACTGGTGTATAAGAACAGCCTGCACCATGATGTCACCTATCGATTTGTGCAAGGCTGTTTTGAACCTTGAGTTTGGCATTTTGGCCAACACCATCTTGTTTTTTTGGAGCCAGAAGTGACCATATTTGGACGAGATGATGGAGCTGTGGAGGACAAAGGGGTGGATCTGACTGAGAACCCGAAGACATTATTGACAGGTTGCCAGACTAGCAACTTGTCAATAACAAGGTAGCCACGCCCTAAAGCATACCCTGCTTTATTGTCTATTTTATTTTCATAATTTATGAAGTAAACAAGCTGTTTTGAAGAATATTTGAAACTTGTTATTGAGACCATAAACTAAATAGGACAATTTTTACTGAGCTAAAAAATCAAGTGAGAAGTAGGGTAATTTTCTCAGACTTGTATACAATCTGACTTATTTTTGCAACCAGTGGAGTCACCTCCTGCTGGCCATTAGAAAGCATGCAGGTTAAGGGGTACTTCAGCATTAGCTTCACTATTCAGACACAGAGATAATCCTATCAG
This sequence comes from Epinephelus fuscoguttatus, assembly GCF_011397635.1. NCBI lineage: Eukaryota > Metazoa > Chordata > Actinopteri > Perciformes > Serranidae > Epinephelus > Epinephelus fuscoguttatus. The sequence continues at coordinate 21,177,851 of NC_064758.1, read as the reverse complement.
GCTGACATGTCATGACAACACATTGTCACTCCAACCTTGTCACATATTGATGTTTTGGTCATGGACTTTCCACGTCCACATACGATGCTCAAGGTACCCTGGCTGCGTGGGTTGTTGACGCTATGGGACACCGTGTCAGGTTCTCTTCTTTCAAAATACACTTCCGTTTTCACAGGAAATGAAACATTTGCATACAGTCTCTTTCAAAAGAAACGCATTACGTCAGTATAACAACGCGAATTGACATTTCTTTGCCTTTAGCAACAAATGCACATGGTTAGGTTTAGGCAACAAAAACACGGGAAGGTTAATGCAACAAAAGCAATTGGTTAGGTTTAGGAAAAAATCTTAGAATCTTACGGGATGTCAACACTGCTCTCTCTAGTGAAAGTCGGTGGTTGTTGGACTGATCCACCACCCCCTCCCCCACCCCACTCGGACTTTCGCTGCCTTAACTTTCGTCCTTGTCCCGCTGCATTTCTCCCTGACGCCGCCAGGCGCTGCTAAACTATAACAGCAACGGGCTGCACATCATGCGTACGTTAAAGGATGCCTTTTTGACTTTGAATACTTAATGATGTTTTATAAACCTAAAGTTCAGTGAAACATGCAGTCACTTGTGTCACATGCATGACTGAAAGTCTTTACGTGGCATAACATAAACTGCATCATATTATATCATATCATATTAAACAGACATATAGACAATATAAAGAGAGCATGCTGTATATCATACACATGTCATGTATTACACCACGCCATTACACCCCAGCCTGGACCAGGATAGAAACCCAGAACTTTGAGGAATTAATGCTAATCACCGATCCACCATAACGCCCAACTGAAGTTAAAACTTTTAAAAAAGGCTAAATCAGAGTTGTAAGGTTTCACCTGTCATCAGTGATTTCTTTCAAGGCTGAAAAAGAGAGAAACACCTGCTAGGTTTTGGCCGTGCCACTGGTGATGATGATGTCATTACTCTCCCTGGGTTCGCTAAGGGTTCTCACCTAATCTTCTGCGATTGTTAGACCACAGTGGACCGTAACAGTGTTGTAATACTGGTTGACGTCTATGCACCAGGGCAAAACCTTCTGGTCTGCACTTCTTCAGCAATCCGTGATCTTACGTGCTTGTGTTGTCTCAGTCAGGTCCAGGCAGAAATACTTTATGTTGCAAAATCATGGCTTTTTTCATTCTGCGTTATTTCATCATGGAACAAATTACATTGACATATAGTCAGTTCTGCCATGTAGTGTAAAGTTTCCCCACAAACACAGCTCTGATGTGAATAATGTCGCCTACACTGTTTCTCATAATAATCACGCTGGAAGGGTCTCAAGGGTCAAAATTCGAGTCCTTTTTTTGTGTGGCCACTTTGACTTAGAAAGCTGGGCTGATGGGTAGTGAGGCAACAAAGACCATATACTTGTGCAAAACTGTGTACTTCACAATTTTAATCAAGAGCACCGAACATGGCATGCTGGGAGAGAGCCTACCCCCACTGTAGCCTGGGAAAATGCCAGCTTGTCTTGAGAACTTCCAAACAATCACTCCTTCCCCTCCTCTCCTCTCTCCGAGCTCCCACTGTGTTGTAATATAACCTTAGAAGGGGGTACCAGGGCTGTGAGAGGTTAGTGCTGTCAGTGGGTACATTATAGTAGAAGCTGCTGGACTGCCACATGATATTACTAAATACTAGCTGTCGCTTTGAGGTTGCTGAGGTGAATTGCTCGGTTTTGGCAGGTGGGGAGCCGGGCGGGGCTCGGGCTTTCACAGTAGGTTCTGGTTGATTAAAAGTGTTTCAGCACAGTGGTGACCGGTGGTACCCAACTGCTTGCCATGAGGAAACTAACAGCATCGTATATTACACTGATCAGTTGGGGCTGTGAGCGTTCCCACAACAATCAGAACATGAGACAGGGAGCATGTGGAGACAGAGATTTAAAGCGGTGAGGTCTTTTTAATATCGTCCCACTGAAAGGATTGAGTCAGTCTCTGTCAGCTCTCAGTAGGTTTATGAGCTCATAGCTTGGTTACTTCAAATATTCAGCTTTAAGTAATAGTTCAGTTAAGACATTCACATGTTTTACAGTTACAGATTATAACATGAGTTATTTGACAATGTCTGGCAGAATGTTGTGGTCTCCCTGCTAACGATCTATCTAACTAACTATCAGCAGGACAACATCATTTGTACCTGCCTTTCAAAGCAAATCCCTGTTTAGAAATAAATCCAGTTTCATTCAGTGTGAGTTGCTGAGTGTTGGATGTATCGGCTATAGAGATGTCTGCCTTCTCTTGAATATAATAGAACTAGATGGCACTCAGTTTGTGGTGCTCAAAGCACCAACAAATACAATTAAAAAACTTAACAGCAGTGTTGAGCCAATCATATCACTGTGCATATAAAAGCATGCATCTTCTCCTGGGCGAAGGCTCATGCTTGTGACAGCATCATCATTGGTGTGCTCCTGAGCTACGTGAGCTAGCAGTAGATGCACGTTTCCTTCTATGTAGTGATATGGTTGGCAGGTGTAGTGTGGTGGAAAAAAGTATCCATGAAACTGCTTCATAGATGAGCTATGACCGTTTATTTGTTTGTTTTTTGTCTGACATAAGTTTCTATTGAACCTGTGGTGGTTGTATCTTGAAATGGTCAGCATGAATGGAATTGCAAGGACAAGTCTTTCAAACTATAGGTTGTAAGAGTAAACCACTTGAACATGGCGAAATACAGCAGTGGTCTACATATCATAATCATCAAATAAAACCTTACGAGGGCTCACAGACAGGTCATCGGATTTCTAAGAGCCTGTAAGATAATACAAAGATAAGAAGTTGATGAAGAGAAGTGGTAGTTGCTATAATTATTGTATTGTTCCCACTCTTGTTACAGTCAGATTAAAATTTCTGCAGACACACAGTTGGTCCACTTGTTGAAACAGTTTACTATTGAAATCTTGCTTTCACTAACCCCCACCCCTCAACTCCCTCCTGATTTCACCTCAGGCCAGAATGTCGCTTTTACTCCTGCTGTTTCACCTTCTCTTATATGACCATCCCCTGCTCCCCTGCTGTGGGCCAACCTGCCATGTAAAGAACCGTCTCTGTGGAAAGAGGGGCTCCACAGGTGAGAGCGGCCTGAGGATGAGCTCTCCTGCTGGGCCACGACACATGCTCACACGCTCTGCCCTTTCCCTGATGGGAGCTAGCATCTTTGTTTTACATTACATGAAATTTATTTGGCAGATGCTTTTGCCCAAAGCAACTTGCAATAAATGCCTTCAAACCATGTAGAAGCAAGACGGCCTCAAAATGTGGAAGTGTTCTGTCTAACAGTCAAAGGCACATACGTAAGCAAGCAGGCATTCTCACACACACATGCTAAAAAGGAGAATACAGCCTGTTGATCCCATGTTTATGAATGCCTGTGATGTTTTTTTGTTTGCTGTCTCTGCATGAGCTCTTGAGTCACCCACCTGCTACCATAAACCTTACTTTCACGGCCAAGTGACTAAAAAAAAAATCCATGGAAGTAAAGAGCGCCCAATACAAAGTATGTTTTAGAGTGACATGTGTTGCTGTGTGTTCCCTCTCTCTGCCCTCAGCCATGGCAGAACATAACCGCGCTGGGCAAAGGGACAGAGGCAGGACTCAGATATAGACGGCCACGCACTCAGGCGCGTCCTGCTGCGTCTTGCTTTCAGTCTGGAGCTATTTCAGAGGTTATTGATGTGTCCGCCAACTGGGAGCTTTCTAAACAACTACCCTGCTGCAACAGGTTACAAGTCCAGCTTCCCGCTCATTAGGCTCTAATTGATTGTAATCTGGCCTTTGAGATGTACTGGCCCGCTATGGGGTTGTTCTGCACATGTGAGCGCCCCCACTGTCCCTTCTACTTGTCCACCTCACTCACCAGCAGGGCCTGGAGTACAGACACAATTGGCCCTCTCAGATGGAATCATTAAAGCGGGTGGGATAGCATGAGTTCTTTCATACATCAGGCCTCTGTGGACCAGCTTGAGGCCAGGGACAGTGGCCACTCTGCCTGCCCAGTGGGAGAGCCCCATCCTGGGCAGGCTATTGTTGGCCTCACCCCTCGACTGGCTGCCTGTGGTTCTGGCTGCATTGGCTTGATTTGTATGCCAAGGTCCTGGACTAAAGACAGCCATGCAGGGGAGCTGGGTCAATATTGGTTTTGAGAGCTGGAGGAAAAATGTCAAAATGTTAAATTCTATTGACTTCCCCCCACTGTTATTTGTTTCTGTGGCCAAAGGCCTAGTGGGCCATTAGTGTAAACAGGGCTTTGTCTTAGGGCTCAGCCTCCAGCGGGAGGCTCGTGGAACAAAACCCAGAGATAGAGGGTCTAGTCTGGCTTAAAAATGGCTGAGCTGTGGGGCTGAAGAGAGACCTTAAAATGACAAAGACAGAGATATAGAGAAAACAAACTGTTTTGATCCCCTCTGACATGACTGAAGTACGCCTGCCATCTTTGCAAAATGACTGCTCTAAGTGCTTTTTTGGCATTTGGAAAGATCCACACACATGAGTGAGTGCTTCAGACTGATTATCACCATTCTTTAGCTGCTTTATCCCATGGTAAACATCAAGACAATACATAATATGACTTATGGTAGCATCCCAATGAATATTTACAAGGTTCAGTAATGTTTTTCCTTATCTCCCCCTGCAAGGATGTCCTACGCTTTTCAGTATCATGTATGTAATGACTTTTCCACTGTGTCTTTGTTCAGAGGTCCACTGGGTAAAAGTGAGGGGCAGCTGTTTTACAGCGGTACATCCCTCTTCCTTTCGCGCTCAGCTCTCTCCTGTCTCTTTCAGCCCTCCAGGAATATGGGATTCTTTTTTAAATCACTTCAATTTACATGGAGCAATAAAACCGTTCCTCCTTGAGTGTTTTCACACCCTTGTCCTCTTTGCTTTCTCCTCTGGTCCTCCCTGCTTTCTTTTACCTATTTCCCCCCTAACTTTATTAGGTGGCAGGCTTTTGTGCTGCTGTAACAAGTCACTTCCTCCGTGGGCAGACAGGGAGGGAACATGGAAATACTGAGGAAAGGGCACATAAAGGCACGAAGGGGCAGCTCTTTCACTGAAAACTGTAAAGTGTGGTTTTTTTCATAAAAGGTTAACTTTAAGGTTAGAAATGTAAAAAGTTCATGTCTCAACCTGATTTATTGTTTTGCAATGTGTATCTACGCACTTGTATTATTGCATATATCTATATGCCTCTTGTGTGTTTTGTTCGACCACTGCTAATGGATTACTTAGCATGCAGTCACACTGGAAACAATATGTGTGCGTGAAATCACACATTGCTGCAACGTTGCTCTCATTTGGCACCAGAGGACAACAAAGGTTGTAAAACTGTGCAATCTACCTACTTACTAACACTTCATTCTAAACAGGGCAGTTAAGAAGTCAAACAAAGTTTACTTAGTGCCCCCCACTTCTCTAGCAACATTGCATGTTAGTGTGAGTGGGTGTAGACCTTGAATAAATCCATGAGAGCACAGTCTAATAGATCAAATAGCTAGTTCAAGTAAAGGAAAGATACAGATCTTCCTCGAGCTCAGGCTCCATCACACTACTATGTCTTCATATTAAAATGACGTTTTAAAATGAAAACAATCTCCACACACAAGAGTGTTTTCAGAAATAATCTCCATCCATACTAACACACCCAAAAACACATACCACACAACCATGCACATGCTGATGTAAACAGGAAGCAGATTGTCTACTGTTAGGCTGATTGCTTAGTTACCAATAATAATACGTTGGAAGAACGGTAATGGTGAAAAGTAAGACCAGAGATTTCTGGCGAGGTGGAACCATTACTGGAAGTGAAACATGAGTAGCATATAAGGTGATCATGGCAGCAGAAAACATGTATTTGGATTCATTGCAAAGCAAGTGCGGCGACATATTAGGGCAGTAACGTTATTGTGAGCTTTATCCATGACCAGAGGGAGCTGTGGCAATGGGAGAAGGACAGAGGATGAAGTATGAAATAAAATGTATGTAACATTAGGCCTAGTGTTAGCTATAATGTTTTTGTTAAGACCTCATTGGGAAGCAAATGTGGGTGCCTGCATCATCGTTTTTTTTCCCCACACCACACTAAAAGAAGTTGTGAAACTGAAACGGGGTCAGCAGTGCTTTCAAAAGTCTCCATTTTAGGGGTTCGAATATGTCGCAGTAGTGTGGACGCAATGCACATACATGCTATTGCTGTAGCTAATGAAGTCTGATGTGCATTTGCTTTTTAAGAGCTAAGAAGAGAAAAGCAAAATGCATCTATTCACGGTGTTTGTATGTTGTGTACAAAAGCATTTCTTCTAGCCAGGTCAGTAGGTTTATTCAGTCTCTGGAGACCTGAACGACCTACTGGACAGGAGCAGACCTGCTCTGCTGCCGCAGCAGACAATAGAACCAGTCAGACTGTCCTGTCCAGTCTGCAACACTGCCCAAAACTGGGTTTGAATCCATGCATAATGCAGCTCACTCCAGGCAGGGTCAGGTAAATAAGAGCTCTGGCTTTATTTGCAGAGCACAAGATGTTGCTGAAATGTCGCAGGTTACAAGCAGTGGTGGCAGTAGAACATTACATATTCACCTAGAAGTCTTTTGTCATGATATAGTACCTGTTTGTAGTAGTGCATGCACAGCGAGCACCAAAGATAACAAAGCTGCTTCTTTTTCACAGTTCATTTGTCATTCAGTTTTCATAGTGTAAACATTGGCCAGATTAACAAATGGCAGTAATTAAGAGGTTTTAATTTTGTTTTGTCAGTGTTTCATTGTGATTGCATTACATTATGTTCTGCTTATATACAGATTATATCCATTTTGACAGTCTCCAGGAACTGATCCCTGAAAAATAAGACCTATAGACCTCATAAACGCACACTATATGTCACAGCTGAGCTCTCTGTGAGTGCATCTGCAGCTACTGGGACATGTTTGGGAACGAGATTTAATAAAAAGATGTGAAAGAATCGGAGCAAAGCAGCAGCAAACTGAGCATGACTCACAGAAAGGCACACATTGTGAACATGACGTATATTATAAGATTACATGATGTAAGATAGAATCTTGCCATCCGTTATATGGCAACTTAACAACAGTGTGGTCCAACTTTAGCAGTGGACTAGAATAAGATGTCTTGCGATAGCTGGACAGTTTTAAAATCCACAATTTTGACACAACACAGGTCACTTTCTTAAGATGCAATGCTACATCAGTATGGTCTTTCTCTACTTCAGTGATCCATGGCATTAGTCTGGTCTGCTCATGTTCTGCATGATACTGGACAGACCCTCCCTCTCCACCCAGGACTGTGCAGAGATGCAGTGGGTGAGTGTGAGCATTGCCTGTTTGACTCCGGAGGACAAAAAGCTACAGTACAAGCAGCAAGAAAGGCATCTGTCACCACTGTGAGTACACACACGTGAAAGAAAGATAACAGTTCTAAAAGCGGGGTCTGTACGTTCACGGCACGGCCTCCAACTCCCCATCTTGCCCCGTATACACCAACAAACAACCCACAGTTCCCATCAGGAGGGGTGACTTTGCATGAACATATTTGCTCATTGTGATTGCTGACTTTTTGCCAGCCCCTTCTGGTGAGAGAGTGAGCAAACATGCCCCTGTCCCCCCGTGGACCGGCTGTAAACCAAAGACTGAAAGATGCATAACAAAAGGAGGGGAAAGAGCAGTCAGACAGGTAAAGAAAAGTGGGGTGAAGTCTTGAAGAATTAAAGTTGAAACAGAAAGAATAAACAGACTGTGTTTGTCTCCACTGCTACTGATAGCAGAGGTGTACCTGTTTACAGCTGTGGAGTCAAAGGAAGCTACGACAATAGTGCAAACACAAATAGAGAGAACAGTAACTTATTCAAAGTTGTCTAGCCCGGGGGATAGGCAACCTGCGGCTCTGGAGCCATATGAGGCTCTTTAGCCCCTCTCCAGTGGCCTTGACAAAAAATATCACATAAAAATCATGAAAGTGATGACTTTTTTTCTTTTAAGATTTTAATTTTTAACTATCACTGTTGTAGACACAAAGAAAGTCTTACATTCTGCAATTGTAAAAATGTGTTTTAACACTTCATCAACTAAAATGTGTGTCATACGTCTACGGACTGGCGCCTTTTTCCTCTAAATTTTGCCAAACTTCAACAGCAGTGGCTCATCTAGAGCCTCCCCAGCTGGATAAGCCATGGATTCCAAATCCATAAAAGTAAAAGTCTCAGAAGAAAATACAGAATTTAATAGGGCATGGACAGACTACTTTGCTTTTACCATCAACGCTGCAATGTTAAAGTACCAAATAATCATAAATAACCCACTGCAGAGGAGCCATCTTGTAATAATACTAATAATGATAATAAACTTTGTCTATATGCCAGAAATGCAGCACAAAGTGCTTTACAATAAGGGCAGTATAAGCGCTGGGTGCTTCACATGAAAATAGATATAATGGGTATACAACAGACAAGACAATTCAAAAAATAAGGACATTCAAAACAGTTTAAAAAAAAAAGGACTAACTGATTCATTACATCACAGAGTTGTAAAACTATAAATCATAAAATCAAGTAAGATTTGAAGAGTTGCAGCAGCATGAAGCGTAAATAGAAATGAAAAGTGTAATAAGAGATAGTTTCAAGAACATCAGAGCTAGTTAAAGGCTAAAGTGAACAGAACAGTCAACAGTTTTTTTTTTTAGCTTTCCTTCAAGAATATTTAGCAAGCTAGCTTCCCTGATATCTATAGGTAGTGTGTTCCAAAGCATTGGGACGTAATTAACAAAGGCTGCATCCCCGACCTTCTTCCAGCTGTTGCTGGGAACCTCCAATAAACCAGCAGCAGATGATCGCAGTGTTCTTGGAAGCAAATAGTTTTGTTAAAACATGTTTTTGAGTGCTCATTTTGACCTATTTGTAATGTCAATAGGCTAATTTAGACTTAATACACAGGGTTACCATAATGCTCCAATATGTTTTGCCGCTCCAAGCAGATTTTTCTGAATTATTTTTGATCAAAAATGGCTCTTTTGATGATTAAGGTTGCTGACCCCTGGTCTAGCCAATAAAAGAGCTTTTCTTTATGGAGCAAGAATAACTGAGTGTTATCCAAATAATGATCATTGTGGGTTTGTGGCTCCTCAGCTTCCTGTGTTTCCTCTCTGAGGACTCTCCTCAGTCATACAGAGTCAAAGGAGTCAAAAGACAGCTAGCATGTGGGATGAGGTCGTGGCCCAGTGTGAGCATTGCCCCGGGGAATTGTTGGACAAAACCTGACTCTAACACCTGACACCTCACTGTGAATGATCCTCTAAAGAGTGCACATCCTCCTCACCCGGGCCAAATCAACTGAGCTATTTACACACTCACTTCCAAGACGATTTGATGGGTTCATCCTTGCTTGTTTTGCTATCCTTGTGAGAACTGTATTCAGTGTCGCACCTTCAAATTGGAGTTGTTTTTATGAAGTGAGGTAATTTCACTGAAACTCACTTCAGGGTCCTTTAGAGTCTGGATTTGTGTTTATGGTTAAGGTCAGGTTTAGGCTGATTTAGATGTGAGTATAGTGTGAGGGAATGTATACATAGAATTAAAATGAAAACAGAGCCACTGCTGAATTTAGTTCAAGTACAGCAATAGAAGGGGATTAAAAAGACAGGATGACATTAGTCACCTGGAAACTCGAGCTACGTTCCTCATCCCACAAAATGATGTCATGAGAAAGCACCTGTTTGTAGGACACAAAACACGCTGTGTGCCCAGGAAACAGCTGCCCATCCATTGTTGTCTGGTGTTTTGGTTTATGGACAACATGAACCTCTCAACAAAGCCAAGTCCCTGTGGATGACAATGGTCTAAGTAGGAGGCAGAGTGAAGGGCATGCAGTGTTAAATGAAGTGCAATGTCAGCCTTTTACTTGTTTTTTATTGGGCAGTCAAGTGGATGGCGCAGCTCAGTTGGGGGCTGCAGTAAAAGGAGAGAGAAGATTCTTTCACACTTAGGTGTCAATCCCGTTATCAGGCCCATTCATAATGATGGAGGTGTCCAGCGGCAGCAGTGACAGGGTCCATGCACACACTTGTACACAAACACACACACATATGTATACACAGGCTGGAGTAGGAGTGAGGACTAAGCAGTGGTTTGGATGCAGAGATTTACACACTTAGAAAGATGAGTTAGTTTGGATGTTCTGATGAAGGTTAAGTGCAGAAACCAACCTTTTTTAATATCAGCCATGTTTATATACACCTATTTTGCAAAAGCAAATAGGTTTCAAAGAAAACATAACACCCACCATCCACTATGATCACCTCCCTATGAATTCCATGTGGTATATAAATGTAATTTGTATGTTAGATTTGGCTGAAAGAAGAAGAAATAAACTGAGCAGCAACAAAAATTCTTCAGAGACATAACATTTGCCATCATATCAAACACATGAGCCTTAGTATACAGGTTTTGGCAATGAAGGGAACTTCAGACAGCGCTGGCATGAGGGAATCAGCAGAGTGATGTGACAACTTTAAAGGGAAAATTTGCCACCTTATGAAGCAATAAAGTCCTCTCTGTGTGCTGTGGTGACCAAGACAGTGGCGTTCTCCTGCTTGTGGAGTCATGCCAGCAGTGCCTACATGTACAAGGATGCATTGCATGCAACGTCACCACCCTAGCCTTAAGTTTAACCTTATTGGCCAAAACACAATGTTAGGTAAGAAAAATACTCACTGAGTGCCCCTCAGCCCAGCTAGTCTTGGTTATCTTATCCAGTTTACTTTGGGGTCCAGAAGAGGGTCTACAACACACCTCTGTCCAAGCAACCTGGTCTCATTCTGAAGTCATCGCATACTGGCACTTGGTCAGTGACTTCTGGCATCAGACACCGATGAAAAAGGCTGTCCTTTCATGTTGGCATGATACGTGGCTGGTTACCGTTATTGTTTAACAGCACCCAGCGGCATCAGGGGGAAACTTGGCAGGACAACAACGTAAGTGGGTGAAAGTCTGACTAGGGTGGGAGGGACTATGTGGTGGACGGGTCCAACAACCACCGATTAGCAACCGGGCAATCGTTTCCCATAAGATTATAAAGCCAAACCTTGTTCTTTTTTCCTAGACGCAACCACATGCTTTGTTGGCTAAAGGTAACCACATGTGTTTGTTGTTGAAGGAAAAAAAACATAAATTTGCGGTGTTGTACTGACGTAGTGTGTTTATTTTCAGAGAGACTATGCAAACTGTACATTCCCTGTGAAAACTGAAATGCATTTTGAAAACAGACAATCCATGTTACAGGCTGAACTTGACATGGTGTCCCAGAACATCAACAACCAGTGAACCCAGGGTACCTTGCATGTCATATCTTGACGTGAAATACCAAATGTTGATATGTGACGAGATTGGAGTGAGAATGTGTTGGTCCAAGTGAGGAATAAACTTTCATGCATAGTCACACACATGCAGGGACGGTTTTTGCTATGGGCAATGTGAGCGACTGCCCAGGGCGCAATCTATGTGAGGGTGCATGAGCGCCCTCCAAAAAAAAAAAAAGTTAGTGGAGTGGGCGCATGGGTGCCCCTATTATCACGTTTCAACCAGCAGCAGAAAGGAAAGGCGAATCCTGGCGGTTGTGGGTTGAACGGGGGTCACAGACAGGAATAAGGCGGAGGCTCACAGTGCTCTGCGGCGCAAGATAACTGCTTACCGGCGACAGAGAAGTCCGACTCCAGGGGGGGGGCCGATGGATGGTTCGCACAGGGCGTAAAACTAGCCAGGACCGCCTCTGCACACATGGGTGCCCTCACATTGGTGTCAGTGACGGCATCCAACAAAAAACTTCTGACCCTAAAATTCATTGCTACACAGTGATTCCATTTCTGTTGCCATCGAAGGGCAATTTTTGCTAGGAACCCTCTTGAACCTGAGCTGCTCTCTGCAGTATCATCTTGCACAGCAGCTGCAGCCTCGGAGTCTCTCTAAAGACGGCTGAATGTATGAGCACTCATACTTTGTGATGCTATTTTGTGCTGTCAGAAACGTAGCTAGTTTTTGCTTTGATCAATTACATTTACCATAAATACTGATTGAACATCCACATAAAAGGTGGAGAATTTTCCCTTTAAGACTGTAAAGACAGCCCTGGATGCTCATGCCTTGGATGTTACTGGTCAGCTGATAGCCGTAAAGGCCGTACATACAACGAACACACTATCCCTCAGCTTACACCAGTCAAAACTCTCTAAGGTGTTCGTAATGAAATGAATATTAATTTAACATGTTTGATATGATTGGTGTAGCTGAGGTCTGTCGGATGATTAGAGACTGGCTGTAAAACAGATAATCTGACCGATGATCCTGACCAAAGAGATTTTCCCATCTTTATTGTTGGGATTGACCAGTAAGACTACGATCAGCCTAGAAATCCTTTATGTGTCTCAGTCTAACCTGTGCAAGCAGTGAAAAGCCCGTACTCGCCTGTACCTGCTATTTAATTGCTCAGCTTAATCCCACGAGAAGAACATTTATTTACATTCAGCGGACTCAAACCTGACAGCAGAACAATGACTTCACCATTTATGCTGTGTTTTGTGTTTGATGCTAAATAAATCACCTTTAGCATTTGAACTCTTTTCACATTTAATTATTAACAAACTGAGCATGCACAGGCCCAGAGGCGGATGTTATTTCATTAAGGCATTGCTTGTGTCTGTACTGAGGGAGGCACTGTTGGATTTGTTGGCTCATCAGGAGGGATTTTCTAAAATGGTGATTCAGCTCAGAGAATAATGTCAGCCTTTGAAACAACTGTCAGACGTAAATCATCTTGACATTTTGTCTAAAGATAGGAAATAACACGGTGCACATACAGACACATAAGACCTGCATCAGCAGTTCTTCACTTACGACCTCGATGTATTGAAGCAGTTTATTAAGTGAAACAAGGAGTTCGCTTTGAAAATCTGAGCATTACAACCATTCAGCACAGGATTAAATGTGTTTTCAGTCAGAAACCTGGAATTAAAAATAATTCACAGTGCTTATTTTTGCACACAAAGAAGAAGCTGATCCACTAATCCGGTGCCACAGGTGCACAAATACCTGTGTAAGCAGAGTTAATACTGATAAAAGCTCTTGGAAGAGGAAAAAAGGAACAAGGAAAAGTTCCCACACTTTGACTGTTTTGTTTCTCTCTCTGCGTCCTTTCTTTCTTTTTTTTCAGTGCTGCCAAAATGTAAAGCAGTGTGCCAGCCATGAATGAAAATAAATGATGGGGGAGGGAAAAATAATAGACTACAGAAAAACCAACATTGACTCGTGTAACTCACCTGTTGGTGAGAGTTTTTGTTTGCTGTTCATTCAGACAGCGGGTGGCTGGGGGCCCCTCCCTGAGGCAGCGCCGGTTCCCAGGTAGCGAGAGGAGAGATGGGAGGAGAGTTCCCACCACGCTCCCTAACCGTTCTCACCGCAGCTCATTGGTCGGACGTTGCCTCATCGCTGAAACACGACACTCCTCCAGCAGTGCAGGCAGGTGTATGAGCCCGCAGGGCCGGAGGAGCTACTAAGTGTGTGTGCCAGACACGAGGACAAAGAGATGTGTGAGGAGGAGGAGGAGGAGGGTGATGAGCAAGTTTCACTCAAGCTTTGTCATACCTCCAGACTCTCAAAGTATTACACATGTGTGAGGCGTCGTTGAGCGCCTTGTGTTTGGGAGCATTCACCTCACCTCTGCCTTTGTGTTCAGCAGCTGCTCCACCAACCTGAGGACAGGTGTACACAAACACTGGATATTTTGCCAATACATAGGCAAATGAGCCTCTTAAATCAAATGGTGATGGTTCCCACACTTTTCACAATCACTGTTGCCTTTGAAGGTAGCTGGGAAAGAAAAGAGAGTCAGTTTTTCTTTATTTTGGCTGTCCATCGTCACTCGATCCGCCTCGAGTCCCTGTCATGTCTCAAGTTTATACAGATCTGCTCACTATCCATTCTTGACTCTCCCTTTGTCATCTATCGCTTTATATTTGCATGTATTTAATGTAAATGACAAAACAGCTGAAAAACATTTGGAAAAACTGCCTCACACACAGTACTCAGAGCAGTTTTTTCCAGTTTTTTTTTTCTTCATCCTTTGACATTTCAGTGTAGACAGCAAATATTTACAAATGATTTGAAAATGCCAGCGAGGTTGGAAATTTTTGTCACACAAAGAACGGAAAGGAGAAAACAGTTTGGCTGACAATGTGACATTTGAGTTTATATACTCAAATGTTTTTTCAATGTTTTAGTGTTGGTATAAATCAGGATAATGTAAAGAGGCTGATTCATACAGGTGAACCCCTTTACTCTGTGAAATGAAACACAACAGTGAAAAACAAAAACCCTGTGTGTGACAAGGTGTGAGGTTCAACAGGTCAGTCATGCATTATCTCAGTTAAAGCTGGTGTTTCTTTGTGAATGAACAGGTATACCACGATATGAGTGAACTTGCTCTGCACCTGAGAACGTGATGAACTCCTGGGTAGCTTCCTGAAGCCAGTTCTTATCACAGGATAACACTTCAGCAGTGCGTGGTGACAACTGACTTCCTGGTGTGGGTTTCGACAAGGCATGGTTCTCATGCTTGGCACTGGCAGGTCCCCCACCTGGAGACATGTTTACTGTCACCTCAGTCTGACTGACAAGGAACAAAAAGAGGTGAATATTTAACCATTTACTGGCTCAGTTTTCCTCATTCAAGTTAAGTAAAAGAACTTTTTGGATTAAAAGGTTTTTGCAACTGTTTGTTTTACACATGTGCACCTTGTGCTAATCTGATTACAGTAAAGATCTTGAAGAATTCACTTAAATCATTTTCATTGTTTCCACTGTGGTTGAAACCTGCCCGGATCATGAGTCAGGTGTTACTGAATTGCAGAATTGCAATCTTGTTAAGTTACAGGGGAGGTGTTTACAGGTGTTGGAAAGTACTGCTGCGTATGTGAGAAATGTTGCACAAAGCCTTCTGTGGCTTCAGAGCGAGCTGCATGAAATCTGATGAACTGCCTCGAGTGATCACTTGAGTCGGTTGGAGCCAAAGACTACAGGTTTGAAAATGGTGCGTGTTACCAGACCTCTGTAACCCACTTTTCATCTCTGCTTGAGGCTAGCAGCTCAAGGCCACATTAGCTACTACAAGTGTGCACCCAAATTTTCAACAGAACTGTCAACAGTCGAGTTGCAATGTGGGTTATGTAGGTGCCAAGTTTTGACAAAGAAGAAGAATGAGTGGGATAAAAAAGACGACATCTCTGGTTCTGCTGCATCGATTATAAATGTTTTCTTTAAACTGTTCACTGTGCTAAATCTTTACACTACTCTTTTAAGATGACGCATTCTCACAGCACCAGCACAATATTTTCACTATGGTCATTTTTGCCTAGCCATACAAACTTTAAACTCCCCTATCAGTTGCTCTCAGAGGCCACACAATAAGCCTCTGAGAGCAACTATAGATTGTATAAAAAAAAAAAAACCTGACATAACTACTGTGATGTCACCCACTGGTTTGTGGCATAGAGTTTGGCATTTCAGCTGTCGCCATCTTGGTTGTTTGAAGCCAAAAGTTACCATATTTGGACAAGAGAGTGGAGCTGTGGCGGAGCGAGGGGTAGATCTGAGTCAGAGACTGTTGTGACACCTGTTGCAGCCAGTTACTCACACTTACACCTTTAAATGAATGTAAATTCACCCCTGTACAGTTGACATAAATGGGGAAATTACCTAAAGAGACCAAAACCTTTTTTACACCAAACATATTTATTTCTGCTGTTAAGTTGCACCTTTTAACATGGCTGACTATGGGGATTGACTGGTTTAAATTTGGCTTCATTTTTCAGCCTTGGAGGTTGCCACTTGGGAGCAACAGACAATAGTTCCAGGGTTCTGGTGTATCCAGACTAAGACTTCTTCCTTCATACACCCATCATTTTGGCTAATCTGTAAATATCTGCATGCAGATAAATACATTAAAAAACGCTAATAAAAAGCTAAATCATTGTCAGACATGCCAGTGGGTTGCAAGCTCACATATAGGCCAATGCATGTGGCCTCTTTGCTCTCCACACAGACTGTTTACCTGCAGGCTACCAGTGCCTGTTCAAATGTTATTACTATTCGACTACAAATGGAAACCAGAATGCATCCCTTACGAAAACCTTGTCCCGTTGCCTACAGATTCTGCATACATATGCAAATATCTGTTTATAGATATTCATAGATAATTGACACAATGGTGATTTTCAGATTAGAAGAAATTTGGGTAATCTCACAAAACATTTAAATCTAAATTTCTGTCTTTTGTTTTTTTGGCAAACAGTAAATCTAGGTATCTGGTAAGCAGTGAGACAGACGCAACCCACAACATCTGCTCTGTCACTGGTTACTTTTTATGATCTGTAGATATCATGTTTAATTATAGCTGAACTAAACTGTTCTCCTTGACATATTTTTCTCCTTTTCTTTAGATGACTGATCCCTCAGGCTCCGTGGATTCAGTGTGTACAAGCTGAAGGGTTTGAGGTGGAGAGTTTACACCATTTAGTTTATTTAGGACACCTACAACATGACATGAAAGGAACAAAACTCAAGTCAGTGTGTGTATGTGGAGGAACAAAATATATTTGTTAAACTATCAACACAGTTAGGAAATACTGAACACCACTGTTTTTCCACAAGACTTAAAGGATTAGGTGCATTTACCTGTGTGTGTGTGTGTGTGTGTGTGTGTGTGTGTGTGTGTGTGTGTGTGTGTGTAGAAGGGCGGGTGCCTCTGGCTTCTGCCTCTGTCTGTTAATGTGTGTCAGTCTGCAAGCGAGGCAATGAGCCCGGCTGTGTGCCTGCTCGAACTGCGCGTGTGTGCATGTGTGTGTGTGTGTGTGTGTGTGTGTGTATATATGTGTGTGTGTGTGTGTGTGTGTGTGTGTGTGTGCGTGCGTGTGTGTGTGTGTGTATGTGTGTGCGAGGCTGCTGACGGGACCTGTCACTATCAGGCCCACACATCTCTGGCACTGTCTGTGTTGACACTCTGCCCGAAGGGGAACGAGTCTGCAGAGGTTGAGGAGAGCAGCGGTTTCCCACGGCTGCTGCTCTCAGCCTCGGCCCTGCCTCTGCATTCCAGGGCTGCCAGCGCTCTGTAAATGTTTGGACAGCCTTGAACAAATAACACACCTTGAAAGGCACAAGCACAGGCCCTCTCTCCCTCTCTGCACACCCCTTCTCTTCATCCGCCTCCTTAAGCTCACATCACTAACACCCCCAACCCACCCAAACCACAAATCTACCTCCCTCCCAGCCACCCGCCCGGCCACTGCCACTCTCAAACTTTCCCAGCTTCACTCTCATGCACAAATAAACACCGACCTGTACTGTGTTACTATTGTACACTTGCATATACAAACATGCTGGCACACACCTGTATATATGTAAATACACACACGCCTATTATTTCATGACAGCAGGACTGTAACCAATTTAATTTTGCAGGATTATCTTCACACACACACAAACTACTACTACTCTTTGTAATGAACTACATTTTTTCACAGATACTTCATAACATGCATATAATGGATCCGAGATGCATTTTGTGCTTGTAAATTGCGTGTAAAGTAGTTTTTGCTTCATAGCCGCGTGTTTAGACAATAGCATCTTTCAAATTATGGCTAAATCTGCTTCAGTCCCAGGAAGCAGCTTCCAGCCTGGCTGGACACATTTGGCAGTGTTCAAGGGTGGGAAGCAAGTGAAGGATTTGGCCCAGTTTCCGAGGAATTACGTCCTATTCCGCACCCCACAATTTACGTTAAATGCCAATGTTTTCCGCCAATGCAGGAAGTAGTGTGCTCTTTATGTAGCAAGTCAGAAAGTGTGGAGGCCGAGGTGAAGGATGTGGATTTAAAAAGTCTGACTTTCATACAAGAAACCAGTTTGTACCCACATATATATAGATCAGCACTTAGAGTTAGTCTTTTTCCTAACTGTAATCCAAGACATTATTTCCATGTCTTAAAATGAAAGCCAATTCAGAAGTGTCAAAAACCTGCATTCTTTCTAATGGCCAGCAGGGGGTGACTCCACTGGTTGCAAACAAAAGTCTGATTGTATGTATGTGGTCATTTCTGGCTCCAACAAAAAACAAAATGGCAAAGGTCAAAATGCCAAACTCAAGGCTTTAGAACTTAAGTCGACAACACCATCCATCTGTGCAGACCGCAACGAAACACAGCCGGGTAAGCAGTAGTTCACTTCTACACAGTGATCTGTAGCCTTTAGCTTTTATCTGTCTTTGTCTTTTAACCTGTTTTTGCTGCTGAGTGAATTTCACATCCTGGATATATCCCTTCTTTCTGCTTCTCTCTTAAATCTCTTTTCAGTTCTTCCAAATATTTCGTAATATTTCATCAGGGAGTGCAGTTGGTGACAGTGTGGGCTCCATGCTCGCTCCAACCACTTGACAGACTGTCATAAAGGGGCGGGGCTCAGCTAAGGGCTAATTTGCATCCTTTTGCCTCTTTCTTTCAAGATAACATGGTGAATATATCTCTCCATCACATACTGTAGTACTTGCTTCCTGCTATTGAAAACTATATTGCCCGATGCCCACAAACTATCCAATAAACACGGCAGCACGCAGTGAAGTGGAACTGGCATTGCCATGCTCCTTTTTGTCAAGCCTGTCCAACATAGCAACAGTAACTAATGGGGGCGGGATTATGGATTGGTCATTGTGCTCTACAAGTCACCTCATAAAACCTGGGTAATTTTAAAGTGAAACTCTTGCAGAGAGGAAAAATGTTCAGGAAAAAATAATTCCAGCAGGAAAAACAATCATCAATCATAAAGATACAGAGGAGGCAGCCTACAGCTCATGTATTCTGTAAAAGAATTTGTAGTGTCTGATGACAATTTAGGAATGTTTAAGCCTAAAGCTGTTAATGCAACCATAAATATTGTATATAATATTCATACTCATATAGAGAACTGGGGCTACATCAGAGTGAACGACCACCTAAGTTCAGTCCAATATAAATAAGAGCATGAGTTTGCACTGCTTGATCTGATAAGGGAGAAAAGTCTGAAGTGCAGCATGCAAATGTTTTTATACACACCACCCCCAACAATCCCTCAACATACACAGTGTTTACCTGGTCTCAAACCACACAAAAACTTCCTGTCAAAGAAGGGCTGTGAAAATGACGATAGGTCTCACGCTTGGTTTAATGAGCTCCTAATCATGAAAGAAAAATAAACTTGATAGTACAAGAAATAATGTCTGCTTCCTCCCTAAAGTCTACATAATATACACCAGCGATTAAGACACTCAACATTCAGACTACTGTGAATCAAAACATCCATGTCATTAGGATAAATGTCTGCACAATGTTGCCGATTGTCAGCCGGGCCCTCCCTCATGCAGTATGTGAACAGCACATTCATTGGACATCAGGCTTGATGAGCAATAACATGGCACGATAATAGCGAGGCTGACCCAGAATGAATTCTCACACAACCACCCACACGTGCACTCTGATGTCTGCCAGCAGCTGTGGAATCTGGAGTTCCTTGCTCATAGTAAATCCCACGAAACATAACGCAGGACAACTTCGACTGCACTCCTCGGGCAGCAGCCACTCAAACGCGGCTCTGTTTTCATTGTCGGGAGGCCTCGGGGTACATATTTCTGTAATTTGGCTTTTATGCTCAGCAGTTTTGCAGCTGTGATGACATTTGGGTGTCGCCCCCCTGTTTCTCACGGTCCTGCTGCCAACGCTGCTCCGGCCGCTGGTCGTCAGCCAAGACTGAGGTCTGTGTGTCAGCCCCCACTTCTTGTGTACACATGAACACTGAAAGAAGGTGCTTTTGAAAAAAACATATTCCTGGCAATCGAGTTAAACCACAGTGGACTTTTTTTCTGTGGGTCAGTTTTCCAAACTGCAGCTCAGTGGTTTCAGGGGGAGGAAGGGTGTCAGACTAACAGCACATTGAAGTGGTTCATGTAACTGATAGTGAAGATGTTTCTATCTTTCAAATTTCAGCTTCTGTCTGCTTTTAACTTGTTGAAATACTCAACCTGCTGTAGTTCTTTACTTCCGGCTCTCGTGTATTAAAACATTTTGTCATTACTTTGTTATTTCTATACTTTTGTGTTATCCTCTTCTTAAATTAAGAAAATGTTCAAACATTTTTATCATATTCAAGAGGGGAGAGACTGTAGTAAAACTAAATGGATACACTGATGGAAGGCACACCAGCTGCCTTAAATACAAGCATAATGTCCATCTTGGGCTAAATTTAAACCAAATGATATGGCCTAGACATAGCTCAAATTTTAATGTCTAATTTTGGCTTAAAAGAATGAATCTCTTTTTCACCTAACCATTTCTTTATCAACCCTATACTCCATTTTACACTAAACTTGTGAATAATGAAGAAAACCTAGAGTGCTTTCACACCTGTTTGGAACGGTTCAATCGAACTAAAGTTTGTTTGCCCCCTAAGTGCGGTCTGTTTGGGCAGGAGCGAACACAGCAATCACACTCCGGTGCACACCAAAACAACTAAACCGGTCTGGTTACAAACAAACTAGTGCCGTTCGTTTGTGGTGAGAACGTGTTCAAATCTCAATCCGAACCAACTGCAGTCACAGTGCATTAAACATGAGCATGTTCCAGACCTGGAGGATTATTAATGTGCACCTCCTCCTGTACTGCCTTAATATACACATTCGGCACACCCAATGCATCAAAACATTGTTTTCTAGTTGGAGCCGCGCCTCGTTTTCAAACTGTATGGTTTGACCAAAATGAACAACGACAGCAATATAGTCCACGATGACCAGCACTAAAGTCAACCTACGTAGCTGTCCCTCCATTGTGACATTAGAAAGTGTCACATTTATCTTGCAAGTGTACTCTTCAACATTTTGTTCACTTCCTGGATTTCTCCCACATGGAAATTCTGACCAATCAAGAGCAGCTTTCCGGCACAAGGCATTTTATCTGGTCTGCTTGTAAATGCTGCCATGAGAACATGAACCAACTCAAGGCAATTATGCAACTTTGTAACAAAATTAGTCCCTGATTCAGACCAAAGCAAGACAACTCTAGGTCTTAAAGTATCCCTGAGATTCTTTTGGTAAATGAAGAATCCAAAAAAAGAAACGCATTGATGAGTTGAAGTCATAGGGATCCACATTTAACAACACGACTTACCTATGCTCTCTTCAAAGCCAGACTCCACTGACAAAAACAATAACTTTTCTGTGCTGAACATGGGAGCTGCTGGTCTACTGCTGCCTTGATCAGGTAGTTTGTTCATATGTGTTACAGTGTGAATTTTTGTGGAATCTAAACTAACCCTTTAAAACACCGATCAAACTGACAGAGGCGGTGTTAGACCAGCAGCTCCCGTGTTCAGCGAGGTAAAGTTACTGTTGTTGTCAATGAAGTCTGGCTTTGAAGAAAGTATTGATGAGTTTTACATCCAGTGAGTTCGAAAGAGTGGGGTTTTAGTGAAAATGCATGTGTTTTGGAAGTACTGAATTCACAACTGGATAAATGAGACAATATAACATGAGTGAGTAATTGATGAACATGTGATCATTTGGGGGGTTAAGTACTCAATACTGGGGGGCCCACTTGGCTCACAAAACAACCACTGTATGCTTGATGGGATTGGCTAAAGACTGAATGAAGTCAGTAAAATCCAAACACAGGAAGGCAGAGCTGAGATTTTCCCAAGAATGTCCACTGTGTGTACTGAGTGCAAAGTATAAGCTGTGTTACTCCAAATAATCACATTTCTGTCTTGTCTTCCTCTATAAACAGGCAATCTGAAATGATTTCCTGGTCGGGAAGGACCAGTGAGCAGAGAGGGAGCAGCACTGGGTCTCAGGAGGGCGATAATGGTGGGTGTTCCCCACGGTCGCCCAAGCTTGTTCTCAGCTGTCCTCCCGGAAACCTCGGTCCAGCTGCTGCCCATTACACCAGGAATGTATCCTTGGGTCAGATGCCAGAAGTGTGGTGGCACATTAATAACAGAGCGACCACGGGCCGGGGCCACTTGTGAGTTATTAACATGGCACACTCAAATCCTTCCCATACCCCTCTGCTCCCCCTCCCTTAACCGCCCGCTCTGACAGCAGCTGCCGGACTCTGGGTTTCCCAGAGTCAGGGGAAACAGGGAGTGTGTCAGCATGTGTGTGTGGGTGTACGTGTCTCAGGGTGGGGACTTTATGGGGTCATGGTATCTGATTAATTGGTCAGATATGCATACCAACGGTTCCTGTTTTGTCGGTCACGGTTCAGACTGATTTGTCTAATCGCTTGATGGGACTTTATGTCTGAGAAAAATGCTGGAAACATCATCAATTATTAACAGTTTGGGGCACAGTTTGTCAGCAGAACGTCAATCAATCAATCAGTAAATTGATTATTTTAGATAAAAGAAAAGAAATGTATGAATCACTGAATATTTCAAAGATTTTATTAAAGAAAGGACACAGTGGAAAAAGGACACAAACCTGTGGTGGAGAGGGAAAAAAGCCTTTGATTGGTTGGATGTGGTTGTGAATGAATGTCGACATTTAGAGCCACTGCATGTGATTCACTTCCTGGCTCTGCACCATCAAAGGTAACGGAAGCTCTGAAGTGCCTTTGAAATGTCCAAGGAACAAAAATAATTACTCTCATTTTTTCAGGCCATCTTTTGGAGAATGCACTCAGTATGGAGTCTCGGGCTGAACGTACATCACAGATGTTAGAAGTCCATTTATTTTCTCTGATCACCCCAATGTGAAACATGTTCGTCATTGTTTGAACTGGCTTGATTGGCAGATTTTAAGGACCCCACTCATGTGGCTGTGTATGAGCCCGAGAGTGTGTTACAAGGCCCGAAAAGCTTGCGGACGGCAATTTTTCTTTACATAGTCCCTCAACATATTCAGGCAGTGAGCACCTGGGCGGATCATTTTGGCCCTAATGATATGGCCTGACAACAAAACAACCCAAAAGGTACTTGAAGAAGTTTTTGGGGGCCTGGGCCTAATTACAACACGGGACAAAAAAATCAAACCACCCCGCACTTAATTGGCTTCTTTTCTTTCATGGCCCTATACATGGCCATTCAATCATGAGATGGAGGCAAACAAAACCCTTGCTCTCTCCTTGACCCAAAACACTCCTCTAATTGCCAGTGCATGGTCAGCTACAGCTGTAGGTGGACTATGCTATAGTAGAGCACCCGAAACTCCACACAACACTATCAGATAAACATACAATGGTACATCAGGGGGAAGAATGTAATTATTTCTGTACTTTCGCTATTACAGGCTTATTACCTGAAGCTTGCTAAAACTTTGTATCTAGTGGAGTGTCACATTTGCCACAAACAAAATATGTGCAAAAGGAGTCAGATGACAGGAAGGTGGTTGGTATGCTTTCATGCGAGTCACACCACTTCCCTGATGCATGTGGTCTTGCAAGCAGGTATTTTTTTTCCATTTGCTATCTTGGACCAGCCTTTCTCTGTAATTCCACAACAACAACTTCAATGTAATGCTCATGTCGAAGTATTTCACATGCATCCCAGCCTACAGAGGTGCAGTGAGTCATGGTCTCTGTCCTCGTCTGTCCTTTAGTTTGTTTCCATGCTTGCAGACAGAAACGTGTGGTTTCTCTGCAATCTTTGGTTGAGTGGCTTTATGTGTCTGCCATCGGGGTTGTGACCCAGCACATTCACACATGTGGAATCTGCACGGCAGCTGCATGCCAGGGCGCTGCTCCGCCAGCAAGACGACTGACAGAACGTGCAGACAGACACGGGCGATGGAACAGCGTGATGTCTACGTATCAGGTGGCCGACTTTTGGGGAGACTGGTAGCTATTGGTAAATTAATCGAGACAGTTTTCAGCAACTTGATCATGAGGAGCTGGATCAAAGATGTAAAGAAGAAGAAAACAGAACAGTTTTGTGATACTTGTGCGAATCTCTATCGCATGCAACACTCAATCACTCATTCAGCTTAGATGAATACCATTCACAGACAGACAAGTGGAAGAGCTGTTATGTGTGTGCGTCTGAGCCACACTGAGGCCACCATGTGGGACCCTCTTTTCACTCTCCTCCCCTCGCACGGCTGCTTCTAATCTCTGACCCCCATCAATAAGATGCTTTCAGAGTCCATCAAACAGACGAGCTGCTGCACAGGCAGCCGAGCACCGCTGGGGGGAGAGCCATGGGAAACACTCTTAATTGTCCCCCAAACCTTTTTAAAGAATATTAAGCTGCATTAGCTGACCATGAGCCTTTCTTCGTGGGGCTTTCTTCTAGAGAGGGCTACAGCAGCCCACTCAGCCAACAGGCCATTAAACGTGACAGGTCTTTGTGAAGAACAGAGAGACAAACTCCCAGGAAAGTGCAGCGAGCAAACCCCTGCTTATAGAGGGGAGGCTAACAGGTTAGCTAGTCTCGCGTCTGGTTTGTATCAAGCTCTCCGTGCTGCATGACTCGCTCCAACAGCCTCAGATCTGTGAGGGGTTATTAAGCATCCCAGTGGAGTGGGTCTATACAGCTAGTCATAACTCTGGCAGTGCAGATCCAAACAGACACAATATAGCAGGATCATTAGAGGTAAGACTTTCCAGCCTCAGTGATGTCATTGCTACACTACTATGCAACCTCCTATTGGCAATGCAACATATCTCAGCTGGTTAAAAACATTCTATGTGTTATCCAGCCATACTGAGCGTTTTGATTTGATTTGAGATGCCAACACATTTCACTCCCAATTCTTCAAATTCCAATGCCTGGTCTGTGACTGAGACATTAAACTATGATGCTCTAGATACCCCTTCAGCATCAGTTTTGGATGCTCATTACAAGGATTGTGACTTTCAAAATAAACTTCTGTTTTCACAGGAAATGTTTCCGCTTCGTTGAATACATACAGTCTCTTGATCAATAAACTTAGAATGTAGGTATAAAATCTTGGTTTTAGGCTTACTTCCTTAGGTTTAGGCAACAAAAGCATGCAGTTAGGTTCAGAAATAAACATCATAGTTTGAGTTAAAATAAGTACATTTGTAACTAATGTAATGTAATGTCACGTGACATATGTTAATAGCATAGTGTGTTACATGTACTTGCACAATACGCTATTATTAAAATAACTTAACTGACTTTTGGTTTCACACTGGACATGAACAGCAGTCTCCTGATGGAAATCTACCTCCCTGCCAATCTGCCCCATGCAGACTTTTTGGCTTTTTATACTACAGCAGTTGTTCAGAGTGTCAAAAAATGCTGCTGCCTGGTGCATCTTATACTGCCGCTAAAGGATACCTCGGTGCGACGGTATCTGACACTGAGGTCCACTGACCAAGTGTTAGAATTTGACAAGTTGGGAGTGCGACCGGGTTAAAGATAACTGTCTTTGAGATTTCTGTTGTCACCCCAAAATAATGGAGATTATCGTAATTTCACTTGTGGTAGAAATGACAGGACACTAAAGGAAAAAATAGTTGTAATGTCTCTTTAAATTGAATTGGGACACCTCAAATCCTGAACAAATCTACAGCTTAAAGTAAAACTATCTACATGGTTAAATAACACTTGCAATGAGTGAGAAAATCCTGTTGTTTTTTTAAAACTTGGGGTGTCGGTGTCTCAGTGGTATAGAGCAGGCGCCTCATGTACAAGGCTGCTGCCGCAGCGGACCGGGTTCGACGGTTATATCTGACATAAATGCACGTGTGGATGAAGATTCATCATTCAGCATTAGAAGACACACTGCTACCAGTGTGTACACCTTCTATGGACATGATTATATGCACATACACATACACATATATACATGAATCTGTTTTAATAAAACCGGTAATCTTGTCCTTTAATCTGTTTATTAACTAATGGAAAAGTGTGTCAGATCACAATATTTTTGCATGCAGTGAATACAGCTTGTGATTTACAGTGTAATTTCGTTGTGCGCATGTATGTTTTCTAATAAATACCTATACAATAAGATTATCTGCTTACATAACATTTCCATGGGCTCACACACAATTAAGGCCACTGTAACATGATGCCATACTAAGTCTCTTTCAGTCCGCAGTAACCATTAAAGTCATTACAAATCTTTCCAGAAGATATTTCCTTGCTTTGTTAGAAGTGGGTTGTATTATTCCAGGTCCCTGACCCAGTCATTCTTGAGGGCATGGCCATATTGTCCATCACATTAGCCCCATTAAGAAGACTTTATGAGCTTGGATGGAGTGAGCCATGTGTTAAGGTTGGTGTTAAGCTGCTGCGCCCTTGTTGTGGTCAGGCCTGAACTCGCCTCATAGCTCTGAGTGACACCAGGGGATTTAGGAGGAATGGCTGAGCATTCAGGAAGGTTTCACTCTTATTAGAGGGGTCAAGCCATCTCTGAGGCAAAGCACTTATATTTAGCAGATGAGTACAATAAAAGACCAAGTGTAGAGTTGGTCTTAAACTGTTGAAAAGCAAATAACTTAATGAGAAAGTTGTCGTTATCTCTGCCAAGGAGGTCATGTTTGTGATTCAGTTTGTTTGTATGTTCGTTTGTCAGCAGGATTACGGATAATCTACTGGCCCGAACTTTATGAAGCTTGGTGAAAGGGTGTAGCATGGACCAAGAAATAACCCATTACATTTTGGAGTAGAATCATGGGGCACATACAAAAATTATTTTTTATTTTCTTTAACTTGCAAGATGGGGCAGGTCTATGCTTTATGAG